>NW_017671256.1:118304-122360 GCF_001879085.1 Nicotiana attenuata | reverse complement strand
GTCTAAGGGTCAGCAGGTGATGTCAAGGGTGACACATTTTGGGACGATATTGGCGATGAAGATTTAGCTGCGCTACAGATGTCCCAAATTCTGCTTCACAAACAATCCATCATAGACGTAGAAGATGATTTCATTTCTCCTGAAAAGTCAGTTCGACAGAAAATACCAGGAAAATATGCCAAATCTCCATATTTGCCAGTTTTTGATTCGGGGGCTTCAGGATCGGCGTCCAAGCTCATTTTTGATATCAAGCATCCTTTCACAATCGNGGATATGAGGCGAAGGTATCTTCACTTTCTTTAATCTTTCATGTTCTGATTTTATACTTGTCAATGAATGTAGTTCTGATTACTTTTTATTTGTTGTGATTTGAAGTGCCAAAAATATATATCCCGATGAAGTAAATAAGCTTGCGGAAGCTTTTACTTTTGGCTCGTGTAATGTGACCACGAAGGATTGGTTCCACTCACTTGCATATTGTGGTCGACCTTTCATTGACACGGTATTTAATAAATTTATGTTCTAATGCCTTTTTTTATTTGTTGCATATCTTTATTATTTGAGACCCCCATAGTGTATACATAGCCTTGTATAATCACAATATAAGATTGTATAACATTGTATAAGATTGTATAACCTTGTATAAATATGTATACCTCTGTATAATAGTGTATAAATTTTTATATTTAAAATATCTGGTAGTGATGGTTGTTCTGTTTTATTTCTTGTTTCAGCACTTGGATATCCTCTTTTATTATTTGAGGAAGAGGGGAAAATATGGGCCGAGTGTTGCCATGCGGTTTACTACAACCGACTTTGCCTTTGGTAACAAAATCAACTCCCTGTATAAAGTTTTCAAAGTGAATCAAGATCCTTTAGTGATTCCTGAAGGGCATGAGATAGAAGAGGAAATTAGAGGATATTATTGTGATGCAAATGTCCCGTGGCACACTGTTGACCACGTCTTATTCCCTATCTATGTGAAGCGCGGAAGAGCAAAATTGGGCCATTGGGTTTTGGGGGTGTTTACCTTCATAGATAGGTGCATCCACATCTATGATTCTAATCGTGGATCTATTAATGATAGACTTGTTTTGGATGCTGCATTACCTTATGCAATTCTAATACCTTACTTCTTGAAGAGTTCTGATTTTTATGTCGAGAAGAAGGGCATTGATTGGAACAATGGTGCATATACCGATAAATCCCATTCTAATGCTTTGCAGATTAATCTGGTTAATAATGTTCCCCAACAGATCAAATGGTAGGTTAATCTCAATTGTTTTACTATTTTACTATTAGTTTACCAATTTGAATCTGATTTTTTTCTTTTTAATTACAGTGATTGTGGTGCTTTTGTTGCTGGCTTTGCTGAGTATTTCATCCTTGGTAAGGAAATTCGAAAAGATAATTTTGACATTGAGACACTTCGCACCAGGTGGGGATCTCTGTTGTGGGATTATGGAAGGAAAAAACAACAGTCCGGTGCAATTAGTGGTGATGAAATCACAGGGAGACTTTTCAACAAGAGGAAGAGGGGCGACCGAGAAAGTAGTTCTGTTTTTTCCATTTTACTGTAGTTTTTCTATGTATCAGGAGTTGTTGCCTAGTTTTGTCTAAGTACTATTCTGCTACTTGTGAGATAGCATTAAAGGATTTTATAGATGTTTTTATTTTTGTGTAATTTGCGGTAGTCATTACACATTGTGGCTGTGAATGAATTACATTTAATGAATATATCAGTTGCTTTTGTTCTTTAACAAAGTATGTATTTTCACTATGGTTGCAGTTTTGTTGTTGTAGCAGGGTTTATACATATTTATACAAACTTATTCTCTCATTTATACATCTGTATACATATAATACCAGCAGTTCTGTTTTGTATTTGTACAATGTATCAATATATTTAGCACCATTAAAAACAACAACACACTATTATTGGATAATCAAAACATGTATAATGAAACATATTTAACACAATTGCAATATATAGCGTAAGTTGTAAATCTTTACTGACATTTGTAATTCAATTACTTGTGAGACTTAACTACTCAACATTTGTAACTCTATTCTTTGTGAAACTTAACTACTCAACATGACAACAAATGTAATAGGAAGTGTTATGTTTTCAACTATCTATTTTGGTTGATTCCTACATGTTTTTCTATTGTGACCACCTTGTCCACACACAGAACATGAAAACGCCCTCTTAGACTCTTTTTCTGAAGCAGGTTTGAGTCTTTCCTTTCTTGGACTTCCCGCATTCCTTCTCCATTTAGCTGGTAGGACCATATCTTCCATCACCTCTGTTTGGATTACCCATAGACTCTCATCTGGCATCGGATTCACTGGAAATTCATAAGTTCTAAGGAGTTTATCCTTCTTGTAGTAAAAAAGAGCAATACTGGCCAGGTTTCAGCTGCTGGTTCCTCAAAACCGCCCAAGCATGCGGACATGGAAGTTCATCCATTTGAAATTTGACAAAGTTACACCATATATCACTTGGGCCAGACAGCCCACTCGAAAATAGCCCATATTTTAAGCCTTTACCAGGATTAGCCCATGTTGTATATTTTATGAAATTTACTTTACACCCGGTAGCCCACAACTCAAAATAACTGTTTTAATATTTTAAATTTCAATTTCTTTGTTTCTCTTTCTCTCTTTTCCTCACGTTTTTCTCAGACTCTCTTTCTCAGGCCTTTCTCAGACGATAACCGACCTCCATTGTTGGGTTCAACTAATTTTTCGAGCTTTTAATCTTAATTTCAGGTAATTTCTGTTTCATTCTATGCTTTTACCACAGTTTTGGTTTTGAATTTTGTTTTATTTTTAATTTTTTTGCTTTTTCTGATTATGCCTATTTTCTTACAATGTTGCTGTGTTTTTCGTTTGATTTTGTGTTCCATCTATCTTCGTTCTAGGATTAAACTTGATGTTTTAGTTTGCATGCTCTGTTATTTCGACTTTTACGGTAGTAATTTTTTATTTTTTTGTATTTTTTGTTTACTAATTTGGGTAAAATTGGTCCTCTGTCTTTGTTGTTCTATGGTCCTTTAATTTTGGTTTAACCTTTGTAGTTTGTTACTAGTTTAATTTTGTTTTTTCTTCTGTTGTCTTCAATTTTGTTAAAGCTTTGGTTGTTTGGTTTATTGTAGAAAATGCGCTCAAAAGTAGCTGCTTCTAAAAGCAAAATGAAGATTGCTGGAAAAGGCGTTAAGTTAGATTATGCGAAAAGATTGAGGGAGTTGCCCTCCTGATTCTGAATCTAATGTAAATGTCCAGGCGCCACATTGTAATGATTTTGAGTCTCCTGCTCCTCCTAAAAATTCGCAACAAGAGAGCAGTCGGATGACTCGTTCGCAAACGAGAATACTCCCACTCCTAGTTAAACTAATCGAGTGACTTGCCCTCACCACCTTCTTCTGAAGCGAAAACGCATGTCCGGGATCCCGATGATGATGATTTTGAGTCTCCTCCTCCTCCAAAAAAGTTGCAACAAGGGAGCACTCGAGTGACTCGGTCGCAAACAAGTAATACTCCTACTCCGGTTAACATTGTTAGAATACGGAGTAAGAAATGTGGGAGACCTCAAAAATTAAAAGAAAAGCTGAAAGTTGATTTGGTTAACGAAGATGATGTAGGCCGCAATGTTAAACCGAAAAGGAGAAAGATCAAGGATGATGGTGATAGTGGCCTTGATTCCTTATCGAAAGAACAAAGGTTTGCTATTCTCTCCAAATTGAATGGGAGAAAAGCTAAGTTGAAGGTATTCCCTGTGTTGCTAGTAATTTATACATGCTTATACAATTTTATACAAAGTTATACAACTGTTTATACATCTTTATACAAGTTCTGCTATACTTATTTATATATTTTTATAGAATGTTTTAGTATAGTTTTTGTTCCTGATCTATTTCTTGTTATTTTTTTTATGCAAGGTTGGGGACTTCTATATACAACCAGTTGATTATTTCCACAACGAGATTAGCCCCCACACCGAGACTGAGATTGTGAGCATTTTGCAGCAATATTTGACTGACACACAGCTTCAGA
>NW_017671256.1:0-118007 GCF_001879085.1 Nicotiana attenuata | reverse complement strand
CTTTCTTCCACATTTTGCATTTTTGCCTTTGAGGCTTTGTCAACTTTCTTTCCAAATTTTGTTTTTCTTGAAATATTGACAACTTCTTTGTCTCATTTTCACATTATGTCCTTTTTTTTGAGGATTATCTGCACTTTGTAGATTCTTTGGGCTTCCATTCTTCATCTTCGGTTGGATCAAATGAGAGTTTTACCTCTCATTTTAACCCTTAAAATCTCAAGTCCAATTGCATCATAAATGAAACAATATTTATCTTCAAAGGATACTTTAAATCCTTTTTCCATTAGTTGTCCAACACTTAATAAATTTTGATCAATATCAGGAACATAAAGAACATCTGAAATTTTCTTAGTACCTGACTTTGTTGGGATTGCAACAGTTCCTTTTCCCTTAGAAAGAATATAATCACCATTCCCAATTCTGACTTTCTTATTTCCCATAGACGTAAACTCTTTGAAAAGATTTCTGTCATATGTCATGTGGTTTGTACAACTACTATCAATCAACCAAAAATCAGATTTTTTTATTGAAAGAATAGTTGCCACAAACAAGTGATCTTCTTCTTCTTCATTGGCGACTTGGGCATCTACTTCATGCTTTTGATATTTGCCTTTGCAAATTACAGCTTCATGACCAAGTTGGTTGCAAATTTTGCACTTTGCATCTGGCCTCTTCCAACATTTGAACTGTGGATGATCTTTTTTGCCACAGTGCTGACAAGGTGGGTAATTTTTCTTTGCATTATTACCCTTGCTTTGAGTTCTGTGGTTGGCTGCCAAGGCTCCTTCAACCATACCATCTTGCCTCATAAGCCTCCTTTGCTCTTATGCCTGCAATGTATTTAACAATTCTGCCAAGGTAATCTTGGATAGATCCTTTTAAGGTAGTTATGGATACTTCATATTTTTCAGGCACCGTAACAAGAATTTTTTCAACAATTCTTGAATCTCTAAATTTAGTGCCAAGCAACCTTACCTTGTTAACAATGCCAAGCAACCAATCTGAGTATTCTTTGACGGTCTCAGATTCTTTTATTTTCTGCAACTCGAATTCCCTTATTAAATTCAGCACCTTCATGCCTCGAATTTTTTCATCTCCTGTATATTCTCCCTTGAGATAATCCCATATTTCTTTTGCTGATTTGAGAGCCATAACTCTCGTGAAAATTGTTGCAGACACACCAGCAAACACAGTTGCTTTCGCCTTTGATTTTCTGATTTTCTTTTCCTTGTGACTCTTGATCTGGGCCACCGTGGGATTGTTAGGCAGCGGAAGAACATCATAATCCTCTTCCATGGCCTCCCAAAGATCTAAAGCCTCCAAGTAAGTCTCCATTCTCACTGCCCACAGTTGGTAATTTTCACCATCAAAGACTGGAGGAGCCAATTGAGAAAAACTCATTTCAGTCTCCATCTCACTCAAGAAAAAGATTATACTTAGGTCTCTTAAGAAGATGGCTCTTGATACCAATTGTTGTTTCTTGATAAAAGAAATTAAGGGAAATAACTGGGAAGATGATAAGAAAATAAAAAGAGTATACTGGAATAGATGTAAAAGGAACTGAAGCTGAAAATTCTATTTAATTTTACTGCATTTGGACTACAATTTATAAGAGAAATACTAATTTAAAAGACCTAAAAATCAGCACAAAATCTGCTGAAAATAACAAACTCTTAGAGACTAGTTCACTCCTAAAGACTAGTTCAAAATTATTTCAAATTCAAACTAAATTACTGCAGTAAATAACTCTTAAGCTGAAACAGTAAAATAATTTTACTATTTTCAGCTTCTAAAGCATATTTCTAACAATCTTTATATTTTATTTTAAATAGTATGGGTTCAGAATGTAATATTTACTAATTAAGATTTTGATGATCTTTCACATGTATATCTAAGTCGCGTATTAAAGTTATAGATTCAGTTGAACTCGTAGCCCGCAAGTTACATCCGCCTCTGGACTCAATTGTTGCTTTTAACCAAGGAAAGTATCAAGGGGATCGGACTGGACAAAAGCCATTGGTTTTGAATTTTGGTAAATGGTAACTCCTTGAGTCTTCTCTCTCCGTAAGTTTCAATAGTAGTATCCAGGTTGCTTTAGTATACTAAATTCAACTTCTTGCATTGAGCAAGTGGATATTGGTTCTAAAGGATTTACCAATCTAAAAACACTTAATTCACCCCCCCCCCCCCCCCCTCTTTTGTAGTTGATTGTCACTGATATATGTTTTAAGCCTCTGAATTCCCTAACGCAAATTACTCGGATATAAGTTTATCAGTAAGAACCTCAAATGGAGAAACAATCCGGAAGTGTGCAATATACAGAGATTCATAAAGGCAATTATAAGATACAATTTCGATCAGCAACGCCAGTCTTTTTACATACAAGCTTTTGTTTGTAATATATTTAAATTGTATATACAGAGTGTATAAGAACACTAGGCACACCACATAAATTATGAACATTGTGACCAACAATGGTCTTTAGAGAATAACTAATTAAACTTCTGATAATTTAAGCAGTTGGATAAGAAGCTTGCATAGCAATTCCACAAAGTCCTTCTTTAGCATCGATGTTTCTTTGCATTCTAGTGTAACCTTTCTCGCCCCAACTAGTTCCCCACGAGTTCTTCACTAACCAATAATCCGTACCATCACTAGTTTTACCATATCCAATTGTTGTGACACCATGATCTAACTCAGTTCCACATTCTCCAGTAAAAACATCCG
Source organism: Nicotiana attenuata (assembly GCF_001879085.1). NCBI lineage: Eukaryota > Viridiplantae > Streptophyta > Magnoliopsida > Solanales > Solanaceae > Nicotiana > Nicotiana attenuata. The sequence goes on along the minus strand of NW_017671256.1, from coordinate 115,280 downwards.
CTAGAATAGAACTGAAAATCTGGTCCACTAGCATCAATTGCGACAGATACAGGTTGGTGAGCTACAGCTTTCAGTAGAGCAGACTCGCTATTGGCTGGGACATCTTCGTAACCAGTAATGTTGGCAGCATGGTTGGATTTCTTTCCCGTTTTGGGTTCCCTCGTATGGGTAATTGGATTCAGTTGTAAGCCCATGGTTCTTGATGATAAACTGGAATGCATTATCCATGAGACCTCCTTGACAACCCATATTCCAACTCGTGTCGCAATGCTCATATAAGGAAATCAATGTGGTGCTGTCATATTTTCGTACCCTCTTTCCTCCAATCCATGGTAGTTGGTACAGTCACATTTTCATACTTGAATGATGTGGATTCAGACGATTGAGAAGGCATTTTGTACCTGTTGTGAGTTGCTCTGAATTCCTCGTTTGTCAAATTAGCAACTTCATTTATAACGCCCATCTTGTAAGGCCGAATCCCAGCCTTGTTGGTGGAATCAATCTACTCAGCATTGTCCTTGAATATTTTGAATCTTCTTGCTTTCTCTACATCGTCTTTGTACTCGCGCCAACAGCGAACACTGCTCGTGTTTTTGGACAATTGAGGCTTTATACAAGCAGTGAGATGTGGCTTGAGAAGCCTGCATTACAACACACGTAGAGCTAAGCTTCCAACTGAATGTCAAGACCATTTTTTGCTACCTGAATCTTTCTAGTGATATTAATATTTTATGTTTGAATGTTGATGAAATCTTGAGAAGGTGTAAGGAATTTATACCAATGAAGATGTTGTTCTGTTAGCATTTTCACATGATTATTAATTCCCTGGAAAATTTGGTATGTTATGTATGACTGTAACAACGAAGATATATAGATTCCGTATAGGCTGCTCTGATGCCTTTAAATAACATATCCTAACATTTGTAACTTCCTGAAATATTTTCTTATCACAATCTTGGGATATAGGCATAAATGAAGTTCCTTGAACACTATGTTTTCCATTTGTAAATCACAAATCACCTCTCTTTTGGCCATTAATGTGACACGGAAAAGAAAACAAAATAGGATAAAAATAACTAATGTTACAAACTCTTAAGGTTACTGTCATCCTCTTTCTTTTATTTCCTTGCAATCATCCTCGGCATTCTTACTGCATCTTGTGACTTGAATCTTATGTAATTTAGTGATTACTGTGTAGAAATTCATAGTCTTTCCTAACTTTTTCTAAGTTCTAAACTTTATTTCTTTGGCAAATACGTAGAAAGAATCGTGTCTTTCCATACATAGCTACATGAATAAACACAAAAACTGTAAAAAACATAACTTGAAAATTTTAATCCTTGAAATTAGTCTTACCAATATTGATTAATTATTACTATACATAAAATACCATTTTATACTGTTAGGTCAGGATTGTATTGGGAAAAAAAGCTGAATTTAAATATTGAAGATGACGTGTCATGACACGTGGACCGGTCAAATAGTCAAAGCATGGTAATCAGTTAGAAGGCACGAGCAACAACAGATGCGGGAGAGAAGATATTTAAAGGCACGAGCTATTATTCAGATGAAAGGAGACTCGTACCTGTTCGAATCATTTAAAGCTCGAAGATCAGAAGGAATTGAAGATATGAATCTGATAGCGTAAAAGAGTCCAAATTCAACATTAAATGCCAAATACGTTAGAGAATTTGTATTTAACAAGAATGATTGAGTAACGTTTCTTTTAATGTCATTTATTGCTCATAATTGCCTCATTAAGACAAAGGCATTACACTTTCTCTTAGAATTAACTATAAAAGGAGAAAGTCACAACATCTGTAGGACACAAAATATCATTGAGTTTACATTGAAATACAAACTTATTTACTGCTTTATTATTCTCCTAAATTCTTTATTCTTTTCGTCTCCTGATTATCAGTAACCCGATTTTTTCTCTTAATTTCTAGTTTTAACTGAAATTCTATTTTTTGGTTAAACAAATTGGTTCCGTTACCGGGAATCTGATAATCAAGCATATATAAATCTAATTTTCCTGATTGCGTCAATCATGTCAAACAACAATGACAACACTCAACGAAACCCAGAAATTCAGACAATCCAACAACTTCAGGAAGATTCCCCGCAAGGCTCTCCACAAGGTTCTCCACGAGGCCCCCCACGACGATCTCGTGAAGGCACTCCTGATGGATCTTATACGGATGGACAGGCTCAATTTGAAAGCATTGAAACCATGAATGAGGCTCTGCAAAAACTTATCGCTGCTCAAGTTAATAACGCTCTCCAAGCTTTTATTCGTCAATTGCCTGCTGTTCCACCTACATCTGCTCCAAACAACAACACTTTGGAAAATCCTCGTTCAAGATTGTTTAATTCTGGCACCGGTGGAACCCCTAGTGAAACACAAGAGAGAGACCCAGGTAATCCAGTTAATTCTGATTTACAAAGTTTGTACTAACAGAAACAGCTTAAGGAGCAAAATGAACGCATAGAGCAAATACCTGGAGTACCGCCCGTGATCAAGGGCGTGGATATAGATAAATATTCCCAACAACCATGGAAGCCAAGTGTTGCTCCCCTTCCAATTCCAAAGAAGTTTAAAATGCCTGATATTCCAAAGTATGATGGTACATCAGACCCACGAGATCACGTTACTGCATTCACAACAGGTGTCAAGGGCAATGATTTGACTAAGCAAGAAATTGAATCGGTCTTGGTCAAAAAATTCGGTGAAACACTCACTAAAGGAGCCCTAACATGGTATTCTCGTTTACCTGAAAATTCTATAAATTCGTTTGTTGAGCTTGCAGATTTATTTATCAAAGCACACTCGGGAGCTCAAAAAGTTGAAAAGCGAATGGAAGATATCTTCAAAATCAAGCAAGGAGACTCAGAGTTGCTTAGAGAGTTCGTAGATAGATTTCAACGGGAAAGAATGACGCTGCCACGAGTACCTGACAATTGGGCAGCCATAGCCTTTGCTAGTAATTTAAATGAGAAGAGTTCAGAAGCCACGAGGCGACTCAAAGAAAGCCTTCGAGAATTCCCAGCAACAACGTGGAATGATGTCTACAACAGATACAGCACAAAGATGAGGATTGAAGAAGACATTATTTTACGACATAAAACAGAAGAAAAGGTACATTCAAAGCGTGTGGAAAATGAAAAGAGATCCGGTAAAAACAGGTACGAGCCATACATGGGACCTGCGGGAAAGGACTCACGGTCAAGACAAGATAATCAAAGGTACGATCACAGACCTAGGAACAAGGAATCAGGCTCCTCATCAAGGTTTGGGAACGATCGAAACACACGCGGGTCACGAGATGATGATGGAAGTTTGAAGGCAAGATTTGGTGGATATAATTTCAATGTCACTACCTCCGAGCTCGTAGCTGTTTTGAGGAGCATGGGAGATAAGGTACGGTGGCCGAAAGAGATGCGGTCAAATCCAAATAAGCGCAATCCAGATCATTGGTGCGAATTTCACAATGATCACGGGCATAAGACTTCAGAATGTAGATTCTTGCAAAGTGAAGTGGACCATCTATTGAAACAAGGGTATCTCACTGAGTTATTTAGTGAGAAAGGTAAGCAAGCCTACATGAAAAATAGGCAAGAACCACCAAAGCCCCCATCACCCAAGAGAACCGTGAATGTTATAAGTGGGGGAGAGGATATTTATGGAGTAACATATACGGCTTCAAATAAAGTTTCCAAAGTAACAATCACGCACGGGAAGCGAGTGCGACAGACCTTAGAAGATGAAAGTATCACTTTTGATGATGCAGATACAGAAGGAGTGATCACCCCCCACAACGATGCATTGGTAATATCTTTACTTGTACATGACACATATAAAACGTGTTTTGATTGATCCAGGAAGTTCCGTAAATATTATACTACTAAGGGTATTACGTGAAATGCAAGCTGAAGACAAAATGATACTGAAGGCGCATACCTTGTCCGGGTTCTATAATTCAAGTGTAGTAACAAAAGGAGAGGTAGTTCTAACAACTTTTGCTGCAGGTGTTGTTAAAGAAACTAAATTTCAGATAGTAGATATGGAAATGGCTTATAATATGATCATGGGGAGACCTTGGATCCATGATATGGATGCTGTCCCATCAACTCTACATCAAGTTATTAAATTCCCATCTCCATGGGGAATATGCCAAATCAGAGGTGATCAACAAACTTCTAGGAGCATCAATTCCGTTGCAGATTCAATTGTTAATGGTGGAGACAAATAGCAATTACAGAATTTAGGTGAGGGTAACATGGAAACAACCTCATCTGAGCAAAAGCAAACAGATCTGGTTTCAAGACCTGATACCATTCAAGAACTGGAGGAGAATGATAACATCAAAACAACGATAGAAGAGCTAGAGGCCGTGGTGTTATTTATACATTGGCCCGAGAGAAAAGTGTACATAAGAGCTAATCTTAGCCCGGAGGTAAAACGTAAGTTAATTGAATTTTTAAAAGCTAATGCAGACTGTTTTGCTTGGTCCCATACAGACATGACAGGTATACCACCGGAGGTGATGACTCATAAACTAAATGAAGATCCATCATATCCTCCCGTCAAGCAAAAGAAAAGAAAACAAGGAACTTTCAAAAATAAGGTGATTCAAGAGGAAGTTCAAAAGTTGCTAAAAATTGGTTCAATTCGTGAGGTAAAATATCCTAACTGGTTAGCTAATACTGTTGTGGTTCCTAAAAAGAACGGTAAGTGGCGAGTCTGTGTAGATTACACCTGTCTAAAAGATTCCTTTCCTTTGCCCCACATAGATCAGTTAATTGATGCTACTGCAGGGCATGAACTATTAAGTTTTTTAGATGCATATTCAGGCTATAATCAAATCAAGATGGATCCAGGTGATGGAGAAAAAACTTCTTTTATAACAGACAGGGGGACTTATTGTTACAAGGTAATGCCTTTCGGTCTTAAGAATGCAGGTGCAACGTATCAAAGGTTGGTCACCCCAAATGTTTCAAGAACATTTAGGTAAAACTATGGAAGTATATATAGATGATATGCTAGTTACAACTCAACATTCAGAAGATCATATATCGCACCTATCTGATACGTTTAAAATTTTACGAAAATATAATATGAAGTTGAATCCAGAGAAATGTGCATTTGGAGTGGCATCAGGAAAATTTTTAGGTTTTCTTGTTTCTAACTGTGGAATTGAAGTGAATCCTGCACAGATTAAGGCCATTGAAGAAATTCCAGATGTACTTACGAGTAAAAAAGAAGTTCAAAGACTAACTGAGAGAATTGCAGCTCTGGGGAGATTCATTTCCAAGTCTTCAGAAAAATGCTTCAAATTTTTCTCAGCTTTAAAGAAACAGGATCATTTTGAATGGAACGAAGATTGTCAGCAAGCACTCAAGAATCTGAAAGTATATTTGTCAAATCCACCGTTGTTGGCGAAACCAAAGGTAGGAGAGAAGTTACTCATCTATCTTGCCGTGTCAGAAGTTGCGGTAAGTGCTGTTTTAGTCCGGGAGGATCAAGGTAAGCAATCTCCTATCTATTATGTAAGCAAGTCTTTGCTAGATGCAGAAACACGGTACCCGCAACTAGAAAAATTAGCGCTTGCTTTGATTATGGCATCTAGAAAATTAAGACCTTACTTCCAATGTCATCCCATTGCTGTGGTTACTGCTTTTCCATTACGAAACATTTTGCATAAACATGAATTATCAGGTAGATTAGCGAAATGGGCTATAGAATTAAGTGAGTGCGACATCACTTATCAACCTAGGACTGCTATAAAATCTCAGGTATTAGCTGATTTCAATCAGGGGATGCAATTAGAAGCTGAAAAAGAATTACACGTTTTTAATGGTGCAAACCCGGGGACTTGGATTTTATTCACTGACGGTTCATCTAACGTAAAAGGCGCAGGTTTAGGAATAGTTCTTGTACCACCCACGGGTGAAACTATTAGACAAGCTATAAAGTGTCATTCGATAACTAACAATGAAGCAGAGTATGAAGCTGTCATTGCAGGTTTAGAACTGGCACGAGAACTTGGCATATCACAGATTATAATCAAGAGCGATTCTCAACTTGTGGTTAATCAAATACTGGGGACTTATACAGCCAGGGAAACTCGAATGTAAGAATATCTTGAAAAGGTACGAGAGCTAATAAAACAATTCCAAACTTGGAAGGTAATGCAGATCCCAAGAGACGAGAATGCAGAAGCAGATGCTTTGTCTAACTTCGCGTCTGCAGCAGACGTAACAAATGATGCAAATGCTTCAGTCATACATCTATTTCATTCCGTTCTCGAACCTGATAAGAATGAGGTAAATTTTAATCATTTAACATGGGATTGGAGAAACGAAATTGTTGCTTTTTTACAGCATGGAACCGTGCCTATTGACAAAACAAAGGCTCATGCACTTCGAAAAGAAAGCTGCTCGTTATTGTTTGCATCAAGGGAATCTTTATCGAAAGATGTTCGGTGGACCATTAGCAAGGTGTCTCGGACCTTCTCAAACAGAATATGTGATGAGGGAAATACATGAAGGACATTGCGGAAGTCACGCTGGTGGGAGGTCGCTAGTAAAAACATTGACTCGAGCAGGATATTATTGGCCCAAGATGGAAGAAGAAGCTAACGATTTCGTGTCTAAATGTGATAAATGTCAAAGATACGGCAATAATATGCATAGACCAGCTGAGTTACTCCACCCTGTCATAGCTCCGTGGCCCTTTATGAAATGGGGAATGGATATCGTAGGTCCATTGCCACAAGCAAAAGGTCAGGTAAAGTTTCTACTTGTGCTTACAGATTACTTCACTAAATGGGTAGAAGCAGGGGCATTTAAACAGGTGCGGGAGAAAGAAGTTAAAGACTTCATTTGGAGAAACATAATATGCCGTTTTGGGGTACCAAAGGAAATCGTGTGTGATAATGGACCACAATTCATAGGAGCCCAAATCACAGAATTTCTTCAAAGTTGGCAGATTAAAAGGATAACATCTACACCATATCATCCAGTGGGGAATGGACAAGCGGAATCCACGAATAAGGTTATCATCAACAACTTGAAGAAGAGGTTGCAGGATTCGAAAGGTAATTGGCCCGAGGTATTACCTGGGGTATTATGGGCTTATCGTACAACGACAAAAACAAGCACGGGAGAAACACCATTTTCAATAGTTTATGGTGCGGAGGCTTTGATTCCAGTAGAAATAGGAGAACCAAGCACATGGTACGTTCAAACAACGGAAGAATCAAATGATGAGGAGATGCGGGTGAATCTTGATTTGTTAGAGGGAAGAAGAGAAGCGGCACTAATAAGAATGGCAACACAAAAACAAGTAATTGAACAATATTATAACAGGAAAGCACGACTCAGATTCTTTAAAATTGGGGACTTCGTGCTTAAAAAGGTGTTCCAGTCTACAAAGGCTGCTAATTCAGGAAAGCTGAGTCCAACATGGGAAGGACCTTACAGAGTTCGAGATATTGCATGAAAAGGAGCATACGAGTTGGAAACAATGGACGGGAAGGTGCTTCCTTCCCATTGGAATGCAGTCCATCTAAAAAGATACTACTTTTGATAAAAAAAAAAGTATCCACGGTCAGGTATCTCTATGTTAAGATTCATTTTTTAATCATTAATAATTTTACTAACGATTTTAGATGCTAGGCAAAACCCTAACTCGTGCCAAATGATGAGTCACGACCTGTACGGAAAAATGGAATATTCTTAAATTCCCAGCCCAGGGTTACAATTAATCTGATGGAAATACACACGGGTTAGGCAGTCTTCATCTCTAATCGCACCTCCGAGTCCCGCAAATTTTTCTGTTTCAGGAAAAGGACCAAATTAAGAGGAAAAACAAGTGCTCGAGGCTTCATACCTCGCCACCAAACACTTGGGGGGCTGTATAATGGACACAGAACAGATACGTGCGGAAAATAGATGCGTAAATCAAGAGACAAGTGTCGAGCAGAGGTTATGGAATCCAAGCATAAGCATACATCATACTATTCTTTACCATGAGAACAATAGAGTCACCTCTCAAACCCTTCCTAATACATGAAGATGGGGTCAAGACTATGTACTAAAACGGGTTATAAAGAAAAACCTCGTATTTATTGTTCTTCTTTTATACAAATCTGTTACAAGGAAAACAGTTGCGAGAAAGTTATAGATGTACTTTAATACATGTAATACTCAAAAGTTTGTTCAAGTTCATGAATAAAAACTTGTCAAAGTTGTAGCATACAAAACATGTGTATTCCTATTTCTTTCATCGTATTATAACACCATTATGAAGTTGAGACGTCTTCTTCATTAAGTGTCGATATATATATAAAAGGGCCCTCTTTTATAAACCTTATGTTAATAACTCATGAGAAGAATCATAAAGCAATTTCAAAGGATAAAATTGCTAAACTATTCTATAAGTCCTAAATAAAAGGCAAGAATAGAACATATTGAAGTACCAAGAAAACTTCTTAAAAAAGACTAAGTAAAACTTAGTCAAATGTTTTTACAAAGTGCCCCATTATGATAACTGGGGACTTAACCAAAAATCCCTTAAAAAGGTCAAGGGATAAAACCACCAATTAATAAAAAAAAGGGGCAACAAAGGAGTAAAATATTCAACTTGTCACTGAAGGGGTTGGAACTTCTGAAGTTGCAATGTTGATCTCACTTTCAGAAGCAGCTGCAGGCACGATAGCAATTTCTGAGAAAGTAGCGGCAGTTGGGCTTGAAGTGTTAAAGTCACCGAGGGAAGCAAGAGTCACGGGTACTTCAGCTTCCACGGACTGTATCAGTAAAGTTTCACCCTCGGGAGCTAGAATTGTAACATTTTCAACTTCAACAGAAGCGGCTCCTTCATTTAAAGGTTCCTCAGGCACGGGAGTTTCATCTACTGGTGAAGGAAAGTCAAGGGGTTGTTGAGTCATTGCAATGGTTTTCAAAACTTTAGCCAATTCTGATTCTAAATCAAAGTTTTCTTGACTGGCTTCAGTTAAGGCATCACGGCGGGAGTTTAAAAAGGCCCATCTCACCACTGTGTTAAAATTCTCCTCAAGAAGCTCATAATCCTTTTCCCACGAGGCAAGATCATTTTTTAACATTTGATTTTCAGCCAAAGTGGAATCAAGGGTAGCTTCAAGGGAAGCACGAGAATTCTCTAAGGCACGAACCTTATCAGAGAAAATTTGCAAGTCAGCCTGAGCCTGAGACAAGTTTTGAACTAGCTCTCCCGCGTACTCCTCTTTTTTGCTCAACAATACCTTCAGCTCTCTGATTTCTTCACTTGATTTAGATAACTGTTCTGAAAAAGAAGACTCGAGACGCTCTCTTTCTTTCTCAGCTTGACTCGAAGAAGCTTTTACAATCGCAAGCTCTGAAGTTAATGCCCTCACCTGCTGTTCCAGGTTATTCTTACTCTCTTGTAAATCCTCTATTGTTATTTGGGCACTATCAAATTGGCTCTTCCAGTTAGCTGCTTCCAACTGAGAGTCACGAGCTTCCTTCTCTGAATCAAGAACAGCCTTTTCAGAGTCACGTGCCACCTTCTCTAGTAAGGAAATTCTGTTCATCAACTCTGTACCGATAAGGTTGGCCTGAAAACGATAAGGAAAGAAAAATTAGAATTCCGGAAAAATTCTGGTAAAAGTAAAGAAAGAAGGGTCATACCTTCAAAGTGGAATGAACTATGTCGTTCATCAGAGTCAGGCAACTGTGACTGTCCATTTTCTTTTTCTCAATATCCCCAATTAAGGGTTCAAGCCAAACATCTGCTCCGCCAGACTTCCTTAAAAGACTGCTATTAGCAGGAACCTTAAGTGTTACACTCCTCATAGCTATGCTTTTACTACTAGAACCCTCTTCTACATAATGAGTAGAAGAAGGGGGAACTATGGAAGGAGGAACGGTAGAAGAAGTGAAAATAGTAGTAGTCGAAGGAGTCGAAGCAGGTAAGGGAGCAGAAATTGACAAAGTTGGTAAGAAAACACTTGAGGTTGGAGGAGGAACAGAAAGAACAGAAACGGAAGATGAGAGAGGGACTTCATCTAAAACCGGACCTAATCCACCACTTTCGAAGCCCTCAATAAAGAGGCGATGAGTGTATTCAGGGGTGTCCCTTGGAATGGTCTCTTCATCAGAGGTAATGGTGACGAGATCGGAGATACGAGCAGGAGAGATCTCAGTTTCATCCTCAGAAACAATGCGCCTCCTAGTTCTAGGNAAAAAATTCCAAAACATGGAAGGTAATGCAGATCCCAAGAGACGAGAATGCAGAAGCAGATGCTTTATCTAATCTCGCGTCCGCAGCAGACGTAGCAAATGATGCAAATGCTTCAGTCGTACATCTATTTCATTCCGTCCTCGAACCTGATAAGAATGAGGTAAATTTTAATCATTTAACATGGGATTGGAGAAACGAAATTGTTGCTTTTTTACAGCATGGAACCGTGCCTATTGACAAAACAAAAGCTCATGCACTTCGCAAGAAAGCTGCTCGTTATTGTTTGCATCAACGGAATCTTTATCGAAAGATGTTCGATGGACCATTAGCAAGGTGTCTTGGACCTTCTCAAACAGAGTACGTGATGAGGGAAATACATGAAGGACATTGCGGAAGTCACGCTGGTGGAAGGTCGCTAGTAAAAATATTGATTCGAGCGGGGTATTATTGGCCCAAGATGGAAGAAGAAGCGAACTATTTTGTGTCTAAATGTGATAAATGTCAAAGATACGGCAACAATATGCATAGACCAGCTGAGTTACTCCACCCTGTCATAGCTCCGTGGCCCTTTATGAAATGGGGAATGGATATCGTAGGTCCCTTGCCCCAAGCAAAAGGTCAGGTAAAGTTTCTACTTGTGCTTACAGATTACTTCACTAAATGGGTAGAAGCAGGGGCATTTAAACAGGTGCGGGAGAAAGAAGTTAAAGACTTCATTTGGAGAAACATAATATGCCGTTTTGGGGTACCAAAGGAAATCGTGTGTGATAATGGACCACAGTTCATAGGAGCCCAAATCACAGAATTTTTTCAAAGTTGGCAAATTAAAAGGATAACATCCACACCATATCATCCAGTGGGGAATGGACAAGCGGAATCCACGAACAAGGTCATTATCAACAACTTGAAGAAAAGGTTACAAGATTCAAAAGGTAATTGGCCTGAGGTATTACCCGGAGTATTATGGGCTTATCGTACAACGACAAAAACAAGCACGGGGGAAACACCATTTTCAATGGTTTATGGTGCGGAGGCTTTGATTCCAGTAGAAATAGGAGAACCAAGCACACGGTACGATCAAACAACGGAAGAATCAAATGATGAGGAGATGCGGGTGAATCTTGATTTGTTAGAGGGAAGAAGAGAAGCGACACTAATAAGAATGGCAGCACAAAAGCAAGTAATTGAACGATATTATAACAGGAAAGCACGACTCAGATTCTTTAAAATTGGGGACTTCGTGCTTAAAAAGGTGTTCCAGTCTACAAAGGCTACTAATTCAGGAAAGCTGAGTCCAACATGGGAAGGACCTTACAAAGTTCGAGATATTGCAGGAAAAGGAGCATACGAGTTGGAAACAATGGACGGGAAGGTGCACAATGGACGGGAAGGTGCTTCCTTCACATTGGAATGCAGTCCATCTAAAAAGATACTACTTTTGATAAAAAAAAGTATCCACGGTCAGGTATCTCTATGTTAAGATTCATTTTTTAATCATTAATAATTTTACTAACGATTTTAGATGCTAGGCAAAAACCCTAACTCGTGCCAAATGATGAGTCATGACCTGTACGGCAAAATGGAATATTCTTAAATTCCCAGCCCAGGGTTATAATTGATCTGATGGAAATACACACGGGTTAGGCAGTCTTCATCTCTAATCGCACCTCCGAGTCCCGCAAATTTTTCTGTTTCAAGAAAAGGACCAAATTAAGAGAAAAAACAAGTGTTCGAGGCTTCATACTTCACCGCTCAAACACTTGGGGGACTGTATAATAGACACAGAACAGATACGTGCGGAAAATAGATGCGTAAATCAAGAGACAAGTGTCGAGCAGAGGTTATGGAATCCAAGCATAAGCATACATCATAGTATTCTTTACCATGAGAACAATAGAGTCACCTCTCAAACCCTTCCTAATACATGAAGATGGGGTCAAGACTATGTACTAAAACGGGTTATAAAGAAAAACCTCGTATTTATTGTTCTTCTTTTATATAAATCTGTTACAAGGAAAACAGTTGCGAGGAAGTTATAGATGTACTTTAATACATGTAATACTCAAAAGTTTGTTCAAGTTCATGAATAAAAACTTGTCAAAGTTGTAGCATACAAAACATGTGTATTCCTATTTCTTTCATCGTATTATAACACCATTATGAAGTTGAGACGTCTTCTTCATTAAGTGTCGATATATATATATATAAAAGGGCCCTCTTTTATAAACCTCATGTTAATAACTCATGAGAAGAATCATAAAGCAATTTCAAAGGATAAAATTGCTAAACTATTCTATAAGTCCTAAATAGATAAGAAAAAGGCAAGAATAGAACATATTGAAGTACCAAGAAAACTTCTTAAAAAAGACTAAGTAAAACTTAGTCAAATGTTTTTACAAAGTGCCCCATTATGATAACTGGGGACTTAACCAAAAAATCTCTTAAAAAGGTCAAGGGATAAAACCACCAATTAATAAAAAAAAAAGGGCAACAAAGGAGTAAAATATTCAACTTGTCACTGAAGGGGTTGGAACTTCTGAAGTTGCAATGTCGATCTCACTTTCAGAAGCAGCTGCAGGCACGATAGCAATTTCTGAGGAAGTAGCGGCAGTTGGGCTTGAAGTGTTAAAGTCACCGAGGGAAGCAAGAGTCACGGGTACTTCAGCTTCCACGGACTGTATCAGTGAAGTTTCACCCTCGGGAGCTGAATTGTAACATTTTCAACTTCAACAGAAGCGGCTCTTTCATTTAAAGGTTCCTCAGCCACGGGAGTTTTATCTACTGGTGAAGGAAAGTCAAGGGGTTGTTGAGTCATTGCAATGATTTTCAAAACTTTAGCCAATTCTGATTCTAAATCAAAGTTTTCTTGACTGGCTTCAGTTAAGGCATCACGGCGGGAGTTTAAAAAGGCCCAGCTCACCTCTGTGTTAAAATTCTCCTCAAGAAGCTCATAATCCTTTTCCCACGAGGCAAGATCATTTTTTAACATTTGATTTTCAGCCAAAGTGGAATCAAGGGTAGCTTCAAGGGAAGCACGAGAATTCTCTAAGGCACGAACCTTATCAGAGAAAATTTGCAAGTCAGCCTGAGCCTGAGACAAGTTTTGAACTAGCTCTCCCGCGTACTCCTCCTTTTTTGCTCAACAATACCTTCAGCTCTCTGATTTCTTCACTTGATTTAGATAACTGTTCTGAAAAAGAAGACTCGAGACGCTCTCTTTCTTTCTCAGCTTGACTCGAAGAAGCTTTTACAATCGCAAGCTCTGAAGTTAATGCCCTCACCTGCTGTTCCAGGTTATTCTTACTCTTGTGTAAATTCTCTATTGTTATTTGGGCACTATCAAATTGGCTCTTCCAGTTAGCTGCTTCCAACTCAGAGTCACGTGCCACCTTCTCTAGTAAGGAAATTCTGTTCATCAACTCTGTAATAAGGTTGGCTTGAAAACGATAAGGAAAGAAAAATTAGAATTCCGGAAAAATTCTGGTAAAAATAAAGAAAGAAGGGTCATACCTTCAAAGTGGAATGAACTATGTCGTTCATCAGAGTCAGGCAACTGTGACTGTCCATTTTCTTTTTCTCAATATCCCCAATTAAGGGTTCAAGCCAAACATCTGCTCCGCCAGACTTCCTTAAAAGACTACTATTAGTAGGAACCTTAAGTGTTACACTCCTCATAGCTATGCTTTTACTACTAGAACCCTCTTCTACATAATGAGTAGAAGAAGGGGGAACTATAGAAGGAGGAACGGTAGAAGAGGTGAAAATAGTAGTAGTCGAAGGAGTCGAAGCAGGTAAGGGAGCAGAAATTGACAAAGTTGGTAAGAAAACACTTGAGGTTGGAGGAGGAACAAAAAGAACAGAAACGGAAGATGAGAGAGGGACTTCATCTAAAACCGGACTTAACCCACCACTTTCAAGCCCTCAATAAAGAGGCGATGAGTGGATTCAGGGGTGTCCCTTGGAATGGTCTCTTCATCAGAGGTAATGGTGACGAGATCAGAGATACGAGCAGGAGAGATCTCAGTTTCATCCTCAGAAACAATGTGCCTCCTAGTTCTAGGACGAACTGTCAAAGAGGTATCATCGTCTTCATCGATGTCAGAATCCTCTTCAACCACTTTCCTCTTTGACAGTGTGGCTTCTGTTCTTTCCAAAGCAAGAGGAGTACCGGAAGAAGCTCGCAGAGTGATGGCTACTTCAGCCGACATCCCTCGAATAGCAAATCCTGACAATAAGAAGGATAGAAAGTTAAAAGAGGGGAAAAGAATTTAACATATGAAAAGCAAAGAGAAATGTATACCGTGAGTTTTCACTTTCCAACCATGTTTGTTGGAAATAAATTTCCAAGTTCGTGCCTCCATATGCACGGCTTTCAAGATAGCATCTACCCAACCACGAAAATTAGGAACGGGTTCCACATTTCCCATGGTTGCTACAAAAGAGCAAAGGAATAATAATAAAGTTAGAAAAGAAGCTAAAGCAGATACGGCAAGGAAGAAAATACTTACGTGCAAAGTTCCATTTCTCAGGAAAAGGAATATTTGATTCACCCACCAAATCAATTGTGGGAACAGCAACAAACCGGGTGTACCAGCCACGGTCGTTAGTATCTTCAGGGTTAACCAAAACCCTCTTACTTCTTGCAGTTAAGGTAAAAATACCATTGCGGAATAGTTTGGGGTGATAAAGATGAATTAAATGAGGAAAAGTAAAGTCAACAGTAGCTTTGGTTGACATATACCTCAAACAAGCTACTGCTCTCCATACGAGAGGACCAACTTGAGCCAGACAAATTTTGAAAAAACGACAGAAGTCAAGAATGACAGGGTCAATAGCAGGAATAAATCCCAAAGTAAAGGGATAAGTGTAAACGAAAGAAAAACCAACCCTATAAGAAGATATTCTTTGGTGTGGAGTAGGAATAACTATTTGGGTGTCACCTCTCCAACGGCAATCTCTTCGAACAATCTGAATTAAAGGTTCAGTAATTAAAGAGGGATATTTATCAGCTCTTTCTAATTTAATCACTTGGTCACGAAGGGATTCTTTGTCATGTTTGAAGGATAAATCCGTTGGCACAATTTCTTCAACCAGAGGCTCTTGGTTAGACTCAGAAGTTTCTTTGCCTTTAGAAGAAGACTTGTTAGAAAGAGAGCCTCTAGAGATATTGCCGGAACTAGAAGAAGGAATGATAGAACCAGAGGTACCACCACGAACCGACCCTATACCACGAAGCACACCTCCTCTACCTCTTCTATATCTAGCAGGAGCATTGGGAAAACTATCAAGAATTGGGACTCTTTTAGGGTTAGGATTCGAAGACGACATAGTGAGAGGGTATGAATTGAAGAAGAAGTGAACAAGAGTTAATAGCAAGAAATTTGGTAAAAAGCTTGTGAGGAAGAAGACAAAGGAAAAAGGCTGCAAAATCGCAGAACTAATGAGAAGACGACACGTATATGGTGCATTAAATAGAAGAGACAACTGAAGCGTTAGTACTGTCATAGCCTTGATTATGGCAAAAATTCCCTTTTTAATGAAGATCCACTTCCCAAATATTTAATTGATAAATAAATAAAAAGTGGGGGGACTATCTGTATTGGAAAAAAAAACTGAATTTAAATATTGAAGATGACGTGTCATGACACGTGGACCGGTCAAATAGTCAAAGCATGGTATATGCGGGAGAGAAGATATTTAAAGGCACGAGCTATTATTCAGATGAAACGAGACTCGTACCTGTTCGAGTCATTTAAAGCTCGAAGATCAGAAGGAATTGAAGACATGAATCTGATAGCGTAAAAGAGTCCAAATTCAACATTAAATGCCAAATACGTTAGAGAATTTGTATTTAACAAGAATGATTGAGTAACGTTTCTTTTAATGTCATTTATTGCTCATAATTGCCTCATTAAGACAAAGGCATTACACTTTTTCTTAGAATTAACTATAAAAGGAGAAAGTCACAATATCTGTAGGACACAAAATATCATTGAGTTTACATTGAAATACAAACTTATTTACTGCTTTATTATTCTCCTAAATTCTTTATTCTTTTCGTCTCCTGATTATCAGTAACCTGATTTTTTCTCTTAATTTCTAGTTTTAACTGATATTCTATTTTTTGGTTAAACAAGGATAGGACTCTAAGAAAGAAGGAAGATTTGTGCCACATTTTTAGATTTTGTATTTACTCCCTCACAATAATATATTTTTCCAGATTTACTTAAGGATAGGAGCGTAACGGAATAGCTGACTAGATTACTAAGTATATTTTATTATAATTTTTGAATATGTACAAAAAAAAAAAAAAGTTAACTATGATTAAGCACTAATATATGTAGTTAGATTAAAATAACAAGTGTTATTTTTTTATTGAGTTGGTGTAAACACTCTACATATTTTCCTAGAAAATAAGAGGGTTTCTTTTTTCTCGAGAGGGGTTCTCTTATTTATTTTATGGCATTTAGTTAGTTAGATGAAAATTTTATTTCAAAAGCATTTATATATAACCCAAGCAAACACTATAAGAAACAGGGTGGGTAGGTTTGGGGAACTCCTAACGCCGACTTTCGACCCTGACCCTGATCCCTGACTCCCGACACCAACCCTAATCCCAACCCCAACCTGCGACCCCGACCCTCGAACCCTAACCTTGAACCCCGACCCCTAAACCCGAACTTCGACTCTCGACCCTTGACCCTGATCTTGACCTTGACCATCGACTTTTGACCCTAACCCAACCCCGACCCCTGGCCTTGACTTCGACCCCCAACCCTCAACCCGACCACTAATCCCGACCCCGACCCTAACCACCAACCCTGACCACCAACTCCCACCCTAAACCCCGACCATGACCCCTAGCCTCCAACCTTCGACCACGACTACTTGACCTAACTACGTGACCTGACCCCAATCTCGACCCTGACCACCGACCAACCTTTCATTTGAACTTTCTAAAATGTATTCTTCCCATAATCTTGGAATAGAGGCACTATCAAAGTTCGAGACCATTGCTCAAATGGTCACTCAACTATCCGAAACTATCTAGTAAATATTTGTTTGTTTGTTTGTAATGGGAAAGTAACTTAACAATGTCTATAGCACTCAGAAGGTCACTCAACCGAATTTCAACTTTTCGGTGGTTAATTACCTAGTTTACCGTCTAAATTATCATTCTTTATTATTTCTTATCGGGCTCTTTACACAACTAAGCAATCTTGAAAAACATAATACATCTTGGTAGCAGCAAACTTAATATATCAATAGTAGCAACAATAATATTTCTTCTATAGCATAACCTAACCAAAACCGAAACCCCAACAATATGCCTAATATCTCACACCTTTGTAATATAAGGATTTGACCCTTATCTATCTCCTAAGCTTCCTTAATCCCCAACCCTATCGATTCTATTCCTTTTCTTTCTTTTTGGATAATACACATGGAGTATCATTTAACATGTATTTGACTGATTTATATCTTTTGGTTTACGATTTCTTTCGTGTTTGTATCTTTAATGATTGTATATACCAAGTATATTAATTTGACATTGTAACTATTTTAGAAATATATTAAATGTATATAGATATTTAGAGTAATTAAGTTCTATACTATAAATATTCTACAAATATACTAGATATATGCATATGTTTTTTCTTGAGGATTTTCATATTAATGGTATATTTCTAGTATAAATATTTTGTATCTTAAACATACCATGAACATCACACAAAATTTTTCAATGTTTTGTATATTAATTAATCACAGTTACGAATATTTCAAGAAAATTACTTATACGGTACTTATACTATCAAAATAAACGAGAATAATTTATTTTTTTGGAATGTTTAGCATTAAATCCCTAATATAAAATCCTAATTTATGTAGGAGAGAGAAGAGAGAGAAAAGATATTCTAGTATTCAATCCATAATTTAGTTTGGAAGAGAGATAAGAGAGAAAACGTACTTTACATGGGATTTTATGGGGAAAAAACGAGGGAAGGAAATGGTATTTAAGAGAGGGAGAGAAAAGGGGATTTTATCCTAAATTATTGGGATTGTTATAAAACAATAAAAGAAGAAGAAGAATATTGCAGGGAAAAGTAGGGAGAGAGAATTCTTATTGAATTTTGGGATGAATTACAATGGAATAGAACCCTCTATTTATAGGGAGATGGTGATTTAGCCACCAAGTAATAAACCCTAGAATCTCTCTAAATATAGACATTCACCATAAATAGAATTCTATTTATAACACTCCCCCTGAATGTCTATTGAACAGATAATGTGCCTCGTTAAAACCTTAACTAAAAGAAAACCCAATGGGAAAAAATTCTAGAAAAGAAAAAAGAGTACACATGTTTAGAAATGCGCCTATTGGTTGCCTCGTTAAAAACCTTGCAAGGAAAACCCAGTGGGACAAAACCTTGTAAGGGAAAAAGAGTGCAACGCGCATTAACTCCCCCTGATGAGAGCATCAATTCACATCCTTGAGCCTTCGCATCCCGATCTTGTACACTAGCTTCTTGAAGGTTGACGTTGGTAGAGATTTTGTGAACAAATCAGCCATATTATCACTTGAACGAATCTGTTGCACATTGATATCACCATTCTTTTGAAGATCATGTGTGAAAAATAACTTTGGTGAAATGTGCTTTGTCCTATCTCCTTTTATGAATCCTCTTTTCAATTGAGCTATGCATGCTGCATTATCTTCATACAAAATTGTGGGTAACTTGTCACATTTCAAAACATATTTGTCTCGAATAAGATGTATTATAGACCTCAACCGTACACACTCTCGACTTGCTTCATGGATAGCAATTATCTCAGCATGATTAGATGAAGTAGCCACAATTGATTGCTTAGTCGATCGCCAAGATATGGCAGTGCCTCCACAGGTAAATACATAACCTGTTTGAGACCGAGCCTTGTGTGGGTCAGATAAATACCCTGCATCAGCATAACCAACAAGATCGGGACTGCAATTGTTGCCATAAAATAAGCCCATATCGGTAGTCCCTTTTAGATACCGTGTTTGATCCCATTCCAATGTCATCCTTGTGGGGGCAGAGCTATATCTTGCTAAGACATTAACTGAAAAAGTTATGTCAGGCCTTGTAGTATTGGCAAGATACATTAGTGCACCAATTGCACTAAGATATGGTACTTCAGGACCAAGTAGCTCTTCATTCTCTTCTTGAGGTCGGAATGAATCCTTGTTCACATCAAGTGATCGAACAACCATCGGAGTACTTAATGGATGTGCTCCATCCATGTAAAACCGTTTCAATACCTTTTCTATGTAGGCAGATTGATGAACAAAAATTCCGTTTGCCATTTGCAAACCAAGACATAATTTTGTCTTTCCGAGATCTTTCATCTCAAATTCCTTCTTTAAATAATCAATTGCCTTTTGGAGTTCTATAGGAGTTCCAATAAGGTTTATGTCATCAACATATACGGCAAGTACAATAAATTCCGATGTTGTTTTCTTTATAAAAATACATGGGCAAATGGCATCATTTATATAGCCTTCCTTTAATAAATACTCACTAAGACGATTATACCACATTCGTCCTGATTGCTTTAGACCGTAGAAAGATCTTTGCAATTTGATTGAAAACATTTCCCGGGACTTTGAATTATGTGCGTTTGGCATTTTAAATCCATCGGGAATTTTCATGTATATCTCATTATCAAGTGAGCCATAAAGGTAGGCGGTAACCACATCCATTAAATGCATGTCAAGCTTTTCATGGACAGCAAAACTAATGAGATAACGGAACGTTATAGCATCCATAACGGGTGAATATGTCTCTTCATAATCGACATCAGGCCTTTGTGAAAATCCTTGTGCAACAAGGCGTGCCTTATATCTTTGTACCTCATTTTTCTCATTTCTCTTGCGTACAAAGACTCATTTATAGCCAACAGGCTTAACACCATTAGGTGTTTGGACTGATTGGATTGATTCTTGCCATTTTGGCCAATCACGTCTTTGTCGACATTCTCCAACAGACTGAGGTTCAAGATCCTCACTTTCTTGCATAATGCTAGATGCAACATTATATGCAAAGACATAATCCACCACTATACCCACTCGATTCAAATCTGTCTCAATATCGATTGGATTTATTGATAGGCTCCTTATTTTCTTGAGTCTCGGGCTCAGTGGATTCCTCATGAATCTCAGAATTTATTAAATCGTGGATTTCTTCATGAGATTCTTTCGTAGTGTCATTTTGATCATTTGTTTTTCTTTTTCTAGGATTTCGATCTTTGGAACCTAATGGTCTGCCACGTTTAAGGCGTGCTTTTGACTCATTAGCTATGACACTAGAAGATTTTCCAATAGGGACATCAATACGGATTGGAACATTCTCCGCAGGGATATGTGATTTTGTTATCCTTTTCATATCCGTAAATGCATCTGGCATTTGATTTGCTATTCTCAGCAAATGAATAATCTTTTGCACCTCTTTTTCACAAATTGAGGCGCGTGGATCAAGATGAGATAATGATGGATTTTTCCACAAAATTTCCCGTTTGGTTTCATCAACTTCTCCCCCTAATTTTGGGAAGAGTGTCTCATCGAATCGACAGTCTGCAAATCGTGCAGTATACAAATCCCCCGTTAATGTTTCGAGGTAGCGAATAATGGAGGGCGATTCAAAACCAACATATATTCCTAACCTTCTTTGCGGACCCATTTTGGTGCGATATGGTGGTGCTACAGGCACATATACCGCGCATCCAAAAATTCTTAAATGGGATATATTAGGTTCATGACCCAAAACTAATTGCAACGGGGAATATTTATGATAATTTGTCGGTCTGAGAAGAACTAGCATTGCTGCATGCAAAATGGCGTGACCCCAAACAGAAGTGGGTAACCTCGTTTTCATGAGTAACGAGACGTTTAATTAAAGACTCTGCAAGGCCATTTTGAGTGTGAACATGAGCTACGGGATGTTCCACTTTTATCCCAATTGATAAGCAATAATCATTAAATGCTTGGGATGAAAACTCAGCAGCATTATCAAGTCTAATAGACTTAATTGGATTATCGGGAAATTGTGCCCGTAATCGAATTATTTGTGCCATTAATTTTACAAACGCGAGGTTGCGTGATGACAATAGGCACACATGGGACCATCTAGAAGATGCGTCTATTAATACCATAAAATATCTAAACGACCCACTAGGTGGGTGAATAGGTCCACAAATGTCCCCTTGTATACGTTCCAAAAACGCAGGGGACTCAATTCCAACCTTTGTTGGTGATGGTCTAATAATTAACTTGCCTTGATAACAAGAAGTGCAAGAAAATTCATCATTTAAAAGAATCTTTAAATTCTTTAATGGATGCCCATTTGAGTTTTCTATAATTAGTCTCATCATAATTGATCCAGGATGTCCCAATCGATCATGCCAAAGTACAAAAGTATTGGAATCAGTAACCTTTTGGTTTACAATAGAATGTGCCTCAATTGCACTAATTCTTGTCCAATACAGGCCACAAGACAAAGATGGGAACTTCTCAATAGCCCTTTTCTGGCCAGAAACATTTTTGGTAATGATGAGATATTCAAGATTATTCTCATCTATTGTCTCAATATGATATCCATTTCGGCGGATATCTTTAAAACTCAACAAGTTCCTCTTGGACTTGGAGGAGAACATTGCATTCTCTATGATAAGTATTGTTCTCTTAAGCAGAGTTAAAGTAGCCCCTCCAGAGCCTTCAATTAATTTACTACTACCAGAAATTGTAGTAACATCTGCCTTACACATACTTAAATGAGAGAAATATTTCTTCTCTTTGAATATTGTATGTGTCGTACATGATCAACTAAACAAATATTTTTACAATTGAACTTTGATCCAATTTTGCTTTGTGGAATATCCATATTTGCTTCCCATGGGTTGACATACAGAAAAAAATATACGAATAAACATTAGTATTTTTAGAGAGAAAAAAAAAAGAAACTAACTTATGTCTATGATTCAATAATGAAATTTAAATGCAATTTTGAGTAAATTCCAATAATGATACAGTTACATAGTAAAAATAATGCAATTATGAACTCTAACATTCAGTTTCTGGAGAGGTATGCTTACTCCCGTTCCGCAAAATTGCATAAGTAGGATTAGAAAAGCTTTCTGGAATTTTATTTTTCTGTTTTGGTCACACCACGGAAAAAAAATCCACTTTGGATGATAATTGGACCTGCGCATATGTGCTAAAAAAAACTGTACATCCTTAGTGCTTTAGTAGTCTTTCTTGTTACAAGTGACATAGAGTACTAAATTTTTCCTCAAACCCATGCATATAACCCATGTAACAGTTTGCACACCACCATGACAGAGCCAAAAGATGTATTAACTACTGATTTTCCAATTTTCTCAAAAAATTTGACCTGAGAGAGAACTTTAACGTAGAAGTTGAATCATATCTTATTATGACACTTTAAACGAGAGAAAATAAGCGAGGAAAATAATATTGCATAAAACAAATACTAGAATTATATTTGATCTAGACGAACTGATACTATTTCGTAAAATAAATAGTACTTATTTGTACTAATGACTACTACTCATGTAAAAAACTAATATTACATGAAATTTATTCACTAACTATTATGAATAGGCAAAATCAAAAATTAAACTACTCAATTATCTTTAACCACAGATACATCACCGATCAAGTGGTCTATTTTTCCATCAGGGCGCTCAAAGAAGTCTGCCACATCCAAGTGGGTGATGTCAAAATCATTGTCAGAGACAAAATTGGCTTCAGGGCCTTTATTCTTTAGAGATGCTTGATAAAGCTCAACCAAATGTCTTGGTACACGACAAATATTTGTCCAATGTCCTTTTCCGCCGCAACGATAGCATTCAGTTTCTGAACCATTTGCTTTTGGCTTCTCATCTTTCCCTTTTCACTTTTGGTGGTTATTTCTCTTTGGGGGATGATTAACACTAGGAAAATTTCTTCCTTCTCTACGGCAACGGCCACGGCTACGATCATGACCACGACCATGACTACGAATAGAGTCACGGCCTTTTCCATGCTTAGCATAATGGGAATACACCTCATCCACTTCAGGCAATGGTATAGACCCAGTGGGTCGATTTTCGTGATTTCTCATGAGCAAGTCATTGTTTCGCTCAGCCACAAGGAGAAGAGAAATCAACTCAGAGTACTTCTTGAAACCTTTCTCTCTGTACTGCTGTTGCAAGACCATATTGGAGGCATGAAACGTTGTGAACGTTTTTTCAAGCATATCATAATCAGTGATAGTATCTCCACAGAGTTTTAATTTAGAAGTAATTCTGAACATCGCAGAATTATATTTAGAAACAGACTTAAAGTCTTGGAGCCTCAGATGAGCCCAATCATATCGTGCTTGTGGAAAAGTGACCAACTTTCCACAAAATAAGTGGATCTTTGACTGTGAGATATTCAATTTTCAACCCTTCATCAAGGTGATGGCGCAAGAAAATCAAGGCCTTAGCACAGTCTTGGGTGGATGCGTTATTTCTGTCTTTAATGGCGTCTCCAAGACCCATGGCATCTAAATGGATTTCAGCATCCAACACCCATGTCATATAGTTCTTGCCCGAAATTTCAAGGGCAACGAACTTTCTTTTCATAATGTCAGTCATAATTAAAAAGAGGAGAAAAATTACCTTAATCTTCTCAAAGAGCTTCTTGAGACGGTAGAGTCTCGTGCTGATAACGTGTTATAAAATAATAAAAGAACAAGAGCAATATTGCAGAGAAAGAGAGAGAGGGAATTCTTATTGATTTGGGATGAATTACAATGGAAGAGAACCCTCTAGTTATAGGGAGATGGTGACTTAGCCACCAAGTAATAAACCCTAGAATCTCTCTAAATATAGACATTCACCATAGATAGAATTCTATTTATAACACATTTAAAATTTTAAAACTCCTGTAGATAAGATTCCTCTTTTTTTAGGTAGCTTCTTAAATAATGTATATATATATATATATATATATATATATATATATATATATATATATATATATATTACTTTTCATCCTTTTTAGGTAGGTTCTTAAATAATGTATATGTTACTATTCTTTTTAGAGACTATAAATACATAAGGTTCTATCATATTTCAATACAAGAAAAAAATATAATCATACTCGCATACTTGCAATTCTTGAGATGGCAAAGGCAACATTGACTTTGCTTGTTCTGTTTTGCTTAGTTTTTTGCAATTTTAGCCACACTGGGAAATCTTTTGAAGTGGAAAAAGAAAATCATTTCAATGATGTTGAGATAAATAAGCCTCAATGCCAAAATGATGATGATTGTGTGAAATTTTGTAAAGTTCATTATGGTTACCCAGGCTGTGGATGTGAGATTAGTGGAATGTGTCGTTGTTGCTATCCCTCACCAGCTAGTGCTTAGGTATAATGTACTTTGGATGATTTCATTTTGAGTAAAATGAAGATTTATAGAGCTTTAATATAAGCTCTGACCATTTTGAGAACTTCTAATTGTTTTCTTACCTAACTGATCTTCTACTCTCTGTACTGTGTTTCTATTCTTGTTTCTTTTCTTCTTTCTTTTTTCTTTTCTATTTTTGGAAAAAAGGATCAAATCTAAGCCAAGGTCATCTCACTAATTAATTAGCCCCTCGATATACTAATTGATTTTGGTTAGAATCCAAAAGGAAGATAAATAAATAAAAACTTTGATCGATAACTTATACTCGAATTTAGTACTTATGGGGTAAAAAAAATACTAGTATCGAACAAAAATCTAGGTGTATTGACAGTGTCAAAAATCTAAAACATGTGAAGAACCAGGAGGTAACTATTAATGGTTGTGCTGGGATGAATAGGATCCCTCCACTTTAAATCTGAGGTTTTCGGTTCAAGTCCTAGAAATGAAAAAACTCACTGCAGGTAGCATCTCTTTCTTTAATGGACCTTTTGCGGTCTTAATCCGGATTAGTCGAGGCCCAATATGGGCAGCGCATATTAGATGAGAAACAAAAAAAAAATAGGAGGTAAATTAGAGAGAACTACAAAAATAAGCCACAAAGAGACACTACTTATCAACAAATAGTCATTAAAATATGCTACCTGTAACGATCCGGCCGGTCGTGCCGAGAGTTTTAGCCTCGTTCCCTAATTTACTGCTACTTACGTGCTTTATAGCTATTATATGACTTACCGGGTTAGTCGGCTCGGGTCCGGAAGGATTTCGGAATGTACTGAGACACTTAGTCTCATAATGGAAAGCTTAACTTGAAATAGTTGACCGGATGTTGACTTATGTGTAAACGACACCGCAATGGAGTTTTGATGATTATGTTAGCTTCGTTGGGTGATTATGGGCTTAGGAGGGTGTCCAGATTTTAATTTGGAGGTCCGTGGTGGAATCAGACTTGAAATGGCGAAAGTTGAATTTTTGGGAAGTTTGATCGGGAGTGGACTTTTTGATATCGATGTCGGATTGGAATTCCGGAAGTTGGAGTAGGTCCGTGGTGTCATTTGTGACTTGCGTGCGAAATTTGGGGTCAATCGGACATGATTTAATAGGTTTTGGCATCAGTTGTAGAAATTGGAATTTCAAAGTTCATTAGGCTTGAATCTATGTGCGACTCGTGTTTTAGATGTTGTTTGAGGTGATTTGAGGGTTTTACTAATTTTGTATTGTGTTACAGGACTTGTTGGTATGCTTGGTTGAGGTCCCGGAGGCCTCGAATTGATTTCGAGTGGTTAACGGACTGAATTTGGAGTTAAGAGAATTTGCAGAAGTTGGCAGCTACTGGTGTAATCGCACCTGCAGAGTGGGCACCGCATATACGAGCTCGTAGAAGCGAGAAGGGGACTGCAAAAGCGGTCAAGAAAGAAGCAGGTAGAGGTCGCTGGTGCGAGGCCTTTTTCGCACCTGCATGTCCGCAAATAAGTGTGGGGATCACAAAAGCGAAAGTGAGTTTGGAGAGGTTGGTCCGCAGAAGCGGACGTTTTGCGCAGAAGCGGGATTTGAGACCGCAAAAGTGGTTGGTTGGCATTAGTGACTTCCGAAGATGCAAAGGTTGGCCGCAAAAGCGGTGCCGCAGAAGCGGCTAAATGACCGCAGGAGCGAAAAGGCTGGGACAAATGTATAAAAGCAAGGGTTCGTGATTTTTCTTCATTTGGACATTTCAAGCTCGATCTAAGACGATTTTTGAGAGGGCTTTTGAGGAGATTCTTGAGGTAAGTCCCTTGTGCTCGTTTTTGATGAATAATCGTATTTTCCCATTGATTTTACCACCTAGTTTGTGTGTTTTTGAGGTGTAATTTGGGGGTTTGAGGCTAGGGATTTAGAGAGTTGATTTGGGGATTTGGGTGACGATTTGAGGTCGGATTATGGTGAATTTGGTATGGTTAGACTCGTGGTTGAATGGGCTTTCGGATTTTGTGACTTTTGTTTAATTTCGGGACGTGGGTCTAAGGGTCGGCTTTGAGCTGATTTTGGTTTTTTGATTTATAACTTCGTATTTTTGTGTTAAATTGATTCCTTAGCCCATGTTGATTGTATTGTACTATTTGTGGCTAGATTCGGGTCACTTGGAGGTTGATTCGCGAGGCAAAGGTGTGCTGGAGTAGGGTTTTGCTCAGATTGGGGTAAGTAACAGTTCTAAATCTGGTTCTGAGGGTATGAAACCCCGGATTGTGGGTTATGTGATTGGTTTGGAGGCGATGCACATGCTAGGTGACGAGCGTGTGGGCGTGCACCGTAGGAATTGTGACTTGGTCCATTCCATGGAACTGTAAAGTTGAATAACTTGTTGTTATCTATATGCTCTCCATGTGCTATAGAAATTTGACTATAAATCATGTTTAGGCTATATGTCGGTACTGTTGGGACCTACAGAGGCCGTGTTACATGTTGAATTATCTGTAAATTGCTATCTGTACTCAGTCTCAGTTTTAGTCGCATATAATATCTCAGTCTCTATTATTTCCTTGTATATACATCATATCATTGCTGTTTGGGCTGATTTTCATGATTACTGAGAACCCGAGAGACTAGAGAGGTTGATGACTGAGTGAGACGGATGGCCTGATTGTGAGGATATTATGGGATCGGGTTGCACGCCGCAACATGTTTTATTTATTTATGCCATGATTAGCTTGATATAGCGCTTGGGCTGAAGGATCTCATTCGATGTTTGTACACACCCCCTGTGATCGCAGGTACCTACTGAGTCCGAGTGCCGAGTGCCGAGCGACTGAGAGGAATGAGTGACTGTTATGAATGAGTGACTCTGAGGAATGAGTGATTGTGAGGTTGGAGTGCATGGGAGGACTGAGTGACAGTTGTTCTGAGAGGATGTATTTGATTTCCTTATTGTTGCACTTAGCTACCATATATCGCTGCTTTGAAATTTTTGAGAGATATTACATCCGGTTTTACTTGAACTTGACATGTATAAACTGATTTGACTTAAATTACTAGATTTGAAAGCATGCTTAGTTTTTCCTTTGTTGAGACTACTGAAATGGAACTATAACTGTGTAGCTTGTAACTATCTTTAATTCTTTATTTTGTCTTGTTACTTACTAAGTTGGTTGTACTCACGCTACACCCTGCACTTCATGTGCAGATCCAGGTGTTTCCAAACATGGTGGGTGTTGATATTCTGCGCAGTTGATCCTTGGGAGACTTCAAGGTAGCTGCCCGGCGTTCGCAGTCCTTGTTTTCTCCTTCCCTATCTTTTTTTTTATTGTATCTAGTTTCGGACTATCTTAGACAGTGTATTCTAGACTTGTGACATTGAGATGCTCATGTACTCTGTGACACCCCTATTTTGGAGTTTTTCTGCATTGTGTTTGGATCTTTCTATCTTGTGTATGAGAAGTCGCAACTTAAACTGTTTTAAAAATCCATTTTTATTAAAAGTATTGGAGTTATTCGTAAGTGTCGGATTGCCTAGTAACACGATAAGCGCCATCACGACAGGTTAGGATTTGGGTCGTGACAAGTTGGTATCAGAGCCTAGGTTACATAGGTCTCACGAGTGATGAGCGGGTTTAGTAGAGTCTTGCAGATCGGTACGGACACGTCTGTACTTATCTTTGAGAGGCTGTCGAACCCTTAGGAAACTTCACATTCTTGTATTCTTGTCGTGCGAATTTGTTGATTTCGGTGACTAAACTTCTGTTATTCTATTCCCTCACATATGGTGAGGACACGTGCTACCGGACAGGATGGACATCCATCAGTACCACTAGTTAGGGACGCGAAAGGCCGAGGTCGCAGTAGAGGCCGCTGTAGGGGCAGAGGTGCAGCTCGTACAGCAGCTAGGGCAGCACCTGCAGACCCACTAGTCGCTCCAGCTCAGGAGCAGATACCAGCTATAGTTGAGTCAATCTCAGGCACCAGCTGTGCCCATCGTGATTCCACGCCTTCAGGAGGCCTTCTGACCGTGATCACCAGTCTTGCTTAGGTGGTCTCTATTCCGCCCACAGTAGCCACATCTTAGAACGGGGGAGGTACTCACACTCCTGCCGTGCGTACACCAGAGCAGGTGATGTAGGGACACCACATACCGAGGCACTACCAGCCCAACCGGTTGCAGCTACTCAAGCCCATGTGGTACCTATTATGGCTGATGATGAGCAGAGGAGATTAGAGAGGTTTGGGAGGCTCCAGCCTCCATCTTTCAGTTGAGCAGAGTCGGAGGATGCCCAGGGTTTCTTGGACAAGTGTCAGAGGATTCTTCGTACAACAGGTATTCTGGAGACTAGTGGGGTCTCGTTCACTACTTTTCAGTTCACTGGGGCTGCCTTTAGATGGTGGGAGGCTTATGAGAGGCGCAGGCCGGTTGGTGCAACACCACTTACATGGCAGGAGTTCTCCATTCTCCTCTTGGAGAAGTTCGTGCCGCAATCTCGCAAAGAGGAGCTGCACAAATATTTTTAGCAGTTACGTCAGGATGGTATGTCTACGATGCAGTACGAGATGAGGTTTCTGAGTTGGCCTATCATGCAGTTTGGTTGGTTCCCACTGATAGGGAGAGGATTAGGAGGTTCATCGACGGCCTCACGTATCAGCTGCGGTTGCTTATAACTAGGGAGAAGGTATTCGGTGCTACTTTTGATGAGGTGGTCAACATTGCTAGGCAGATAGAGATGGTCCATAGTCAGGAGCGGGGTGACAGGGAGGCCATGAGGCCTCGTGGATCGGGTGGTTTCAGCAGTGTTCCTTCTTGAGGTCAGTTCTACCACGTCCAGGGTCATCCTTATAGGCATTCTCAAACGGCTCATCCGATTCACCATGGTGCATCATCCAGCCATGGTACATACAGTGCTCATCAGGGCCAGTCATCTCTCAATGCCCTTCCAACTCAGAGTTCGTCTCGTGCTCCGTCGGTTCAGGGCTCATCTATTCCAGGTCCTTCTACCAGTTATCCCGGTGCTCCGGGCTCCCTTAAGTCCCCATCACCAGCACCAGGGAGTTGCTTCGAGTGCGAGGAGTTTGGGCATGTGTGGAGGCAGTGTCCTCATCGTTTGGGAGGTCTAGTGCATAGAGGAGTTAGGCTGCGACTTCCGCACCAGTTACTACACCACTCGCTCAGCCAGCTCGGGGTAGGGCCCAGTCAACTCGGGGTGGGCCCCAAACAGCTAGAGGTCGCCCTAGAGGGGGAGGCCGATCAGGTGACGGTCAGGCCCGATTCTATGCTATTCCTGCCAGACTAGATGTTGTTGCTTCAGATGCAGTGATCATAGGCATTCTCTCAGTTTTTCAGGGATGCCTCTGTATTATTTGACCCCGGTTCCACTTTATGTATCATCGTATTTTGTTCTTTATTTGGATATGCCCCCTGAGTCCCTAGTTTCATCTGTTCACGTATCTACACTGGTGGGCGATACTATTATTGTAGACCGTGTATATCGGCCGTGTGTAGTGACCATTGGGGTTTGGAGACTAGAGTTGATCTCTTGCTGCTCAGCATGGTTGATTTCGACGTGATCTTGGGTATGGATTGGTTGTCTCCATGTCATGTTGTTCTGTATTGTCATGCTAATATTGTGACGTTGGAGATGCCAGGGTTGCCACGGATTGAAGGCGAGGTTCTCTAAACTATGATCCTAGTAGAGTGATTTCATACTTGAAGGCCCAGTGGGTGGTTGGGAAGGGTTATTTATCTTATTTAGCCTTTGTGAGGGATGTTGGTGCTGATACCCCTGCTATTGATTCCGTCCTGGTGGTTCGAGATTTTTCGGATGTTTTTAATGCTGACCTGCCGGGCATGCCACCCGACAGGAATATTGACTTTGGTATTGACCTGGTGCCGGACACTCAGCCCATTTCTATTCCTCCGTACCGTATGGCACCGGCTGAGTTGAAGGAATTAAAAGAGCAGCTTCAGGAACTTCTTGATAAGGGGTTTATCTGGCCTAGTGTGTCACCTTGGGGTGCACCTATTCTGTTTGTGAAGAAGAGGGACGGTACTATGAAAATGTGCATTGATTATAGGAAGTTGAACGAAGTCACAATCAAGAACAAGTATCCTTTGCCGCGCATTGATGATCTATTTGACCAACTTCAGGGAGCAAAGGTGTTCTCCAAGATTGATTTGAGGTTTGGGTATCACCAGTTGAATATTCGAGACTCGGATATTGTAAAGACAATATTCAGGACCCATTATAGTAATTATGAGTTCCTTGTGATGTCTTTTGGGCTGACCAACGCCCCAGCAGCGTTCATGCATCTGATGAACAGTGTATTTTAGCCTTATCTAGACTCGTTTGTCATAGTATTCGTTGATGATATCCTGGTGTACTCTCGTAGCCGGGAAGAGCATGCCCAACATTTAAGGATTGTGTTGCAGCGGTTGAGGAAGGAGAAGCTTTATGCCAAGTTCTCCAAGTGTGAGTTTTGTCTTAGTTCAGTGGCCTTCTTGGGGCACGTGGTGTCCAGTGAGGGGATTCAGGTGGACCCGAAGAAGATAGAGGCGGTTCAGAGTTGGCTCAGACCGTCCTCAACTATGGAGATTCAGAGCTTTCTTGGGATTTTATTTAGTTAATTATGTATTAACTGCTAGTACGTTGTTGCTGAGTTAGAATACCCCAAACAATGTCATTTGAACACTTGGTTAAAAAAGAATTTCGAAGAAAGTCAAGCGCACCAAGTGCGTGTGATAACTAGAAATTCACAATTATAAAGAGTCTCGAGTTTCCCAGTTGGCTGGTTATTATCATCGCTTTGTGCAGGGTTTCTCGTCTATTTTATTGCCCTTACCAAATTGACCCAAAAGGGTGCTCCTTTTAGGTGGTCGGATGGTGTGAGGAGAGCTTCAGAAGCTCAAGACTGCCTTAACCACAACTCCAGTTCTAGTTTTGCCTTCAGCTTCAAGCTCTTATAAAGTGTATTGTGATGCTTCTCGAATTGGTATTTGGTGTTTCTTGATGCAGGAGGGTAGAGTGATTGCTCATGCTTTGTTCCAGTTGAAGCCTCATGAGAAGAACTACCATGTTCATGATTTAAAGTTGGATGCCATTGTTCATGCATTAAAGATTTGGAGGCACTATCTCTATGGTGTGTCTTGTGAGGTATTTACGGATCATCGGAGCCTCCAGCACTTGTTCAAACAGAAGGATCTAAATTTGAGGCTGCGGAGATGGTTGGAGCTGCTAAACGACTGTGATATTACTATTCTGTATCACCCGGAAAAGGCCAATGTGGTGGCGGATGCCTTGAGTAGGAAGGCAGTGAGTATGGGTAGCCTTGCATTCATTCCTGTTGGTGAGAGACCTCTTGTAGTTGATGTTCAGGCCTTGGCCAACCAGTTCGTGAGTTTAGATGTTTCGGAGCCCGGTCGGGTTCTAGCTTGTGTGGTCGGTCTTCCTTATTTGATCGCATCAGAGAGCGCCAGTATGCTGATCCTCATTAATTTGTCCTCAAGGACAAGGTTTAGCATGGTGATGCCAGAGATGTTACTATTGGAGATGATAGGGTGTTAAGGATGTAGGGCCGGATATGTGTGCCCAATGTAGATGGGCTACGTGAGTTAATTCTTGAGGAGGCCCATAGTTCGTGGTATTCCACTCATCCGGGTGCCGCGAAGTTGTATCAGGACTTGAGATAACATTATTGGTGGAGGAGGATGAAGAAGGATATAATGGGGTTTATAGCTCAGTGCCTTAACTGTCAGCAGGTAAAGTATGAGCATCAGAGACCGGGCGGATTACTTTAGAGGTTAGAGATTCCATAATTGAAATAGGAGCGAATCACCATGGATTTTGTAGTTGGGCTCCCACGGACTTTGAGGAATTTCGATGCTATTTGGGTGAGTATGGATGGGTTGACCAAATCCGCGCACTTCATTCCAGCTGGTACTACTTATTATTCGGAGCGGTTGGTTGAGATTTACATCCAAGAGATTATTCTCCTTCACGGTGTACCAGTGTCCATCATTTCAGATCGGGGCACGCAATTTACATTGCAGTTTTAGAGAGACGTGCAGTGAGAGTCAGGCACTCAGGTTGAGTTGAGTACATCATTTCACCCTTATACGGATAGACAGTCCGAGCACACTATTCAGATATTAGAGGACATGCTACGCGCTTGTATCATTGATTTCGAGGGTTCATGGGACCATTTTCTATTGCTTGCGGAGTTTGCCTACAACAACAGTTATCAATCGAGCATCCAGATGGCTCCTTATGAGGCTTTGTATGTGAGACGGTGTAGATCTCTGGTGGGCTGGCTTGAGCCTGGTGAGGCTAGGCTATTGGGTACCGACTTGGTTTCAGGATGCTTTAGACAAGGCTAAATTGATTTAGGAGCGGCTTCACACGGTGCAGTATAGACAGAAGAGCTATGCCGATAGGATTTGAAGGTCCGTGATGTTGCTTTCATGGTTGGGGAGAAGGTTCTGCTCAAAGTTTCAGCATGAAGGCTGCTATGAGGTTCGGGAAGAAGGGCAAGTTATGCCTCGGTATATTGGGCCGCTTGAGGTGCTTTAGAGGATTGGAGAGGTGGCTTACAAGCTTGCCTTGCCACCTACTTGTCGAGTATGCATCCAGTATTTCATGTTTCTATGCTCCGGAAGTATGTCGGCGATCCGTCTAATATTTTGGATTTCAGCACGGTTCAGTTGGATGGTGATTTGACTTTTGATGTGGAGCCGGTGGCCATTTTGGATCAGATGGTTCGAAAGTTGAGGTCAAAGAACATAGCATCGGTGAAGGTGCAGTGGAGAGGTCAGCCAGTTGAGGAGGCTACTTGGGAGACCGAGCGGGAGATGCGGAGCAGATATCCATATCTATTTGAGACTCCAGGTATGTTTCTAGACCAGTTCGAGGACAAACATTTGTTTAAGAGGGGGAGGATGTAACGACCCTCCCGGTCGTTTCGAGAGGTGTAGCCCCTTTCCCCCACTTACTGCACCTTATATGCTTTATAGTTGTTATATGACTTACCGAGTTAGTCGGCACGGGTCCAGAAAGATTTCGGAATGTATTGAGACACTTAGTCTCATAATGGAAAGCTTAAGTTGAAATGGCTGACCGGATGTTGACTTATGTGTAAACGACTCCGGAATGGAGTTTAGATGGTTCCGTTAGCTCCGTTGGGTGATTCGGGACTTAGGAGCGTGTCCAAATTCTGATTTGGAGTTCCGTAGTGGAATTAGGCTTGAAATGGTGAAAGTTGAATTTTTGGGAAGTTTGACCGGGAGTGGACTTTTTGACATTGGTGTCGGATTGTGATTCCGAAAGTTGGAGTAGGTCCGTGGTGTCATTTTGTGACGTGTTTGCAAATCTTGGGGGTCAATCGGACGTGATTTGATAGATTTTGGCGTCGGTTGTAGAAATTGGAATTTCAAAGTTCATCAGTCTCTATTATTTCCTTGTCGATACATCATATCATTGTTGTTTGGGCTGATTTTCACGATTAATGAGATCCAGAGAGACTGGAGAGGTTGATGACTGAGTGAGGCCGAGGGCCTAATTGTGAGGATATTATGGGATCGGGCTGCACGCCGCAGCATGTTTCATTGATTTATGCCATGATTGGCTTGATATAGCGCTTGGGTTGAAGGAGCTCCTACGGAGTCTGTACACACCCCCAGTGAGCACAGGTACCTACTGAGTGCGAGGGCCGAGCGACTGAGAGGATTGAGTGACTGAGGAATGAGCGACTGTGAGAAAATGAGTGATTGTGAGGTTAGAGTGATTGGGAGGACATAATGACTGTTGCTCTGAGAGGATGCATTTGATTTCCTTATTGTTGCACTTAGCTACCATATATCGCTGCTTTCAAATTTCTGAGAGATATTACATCCGATTTTACTTGGACTTGACTTGTATAAATTGATTTGACGTAAATTACCGGATTTGAAAGCATGCCTATTTTTTCTTTTGTTGAGACTACTAAAATTGAACTACAACTATGTAGCTCATCACTATCTTCAATTCTTTATTTAGTCTTGTTACCTACTGAGTTGGTTGTACTCACGCTACACCCTACACTTCGTGTGCAGATCCAGGTATTTTCGAACACGGTGGGTGTTGATATTCTGCGCAGTTGATCCTTGGGAGATTTCGAGGTAGCTGCCCGGCATTCGCAGTCCTTGTTTTCTCCTTCCCTATCTTTCCTTTTATTGTATCTAGTTTTGGACTATCTTAGACAGTGTATTCCAGACTTGTGACATTTAGATGCTCATGTACTCTGTGACACCCCAATTTGGGAGCTTTTCCGCGTTGTGTTTGGATCTTTCTATCTTGTTTTTGAGAAGTTGCTATTTAAACTATTTTAAGAATCCATTTTTGTTAAAAGCTTTGGAGTTATTTGTAAATGTCGTCTTGCCTAGTACTAGATAGGTGCCATCACGACAGGTTAGGATTTGGATCGTGACACTACCAAACAAGCCAAAAAAGTTACCAATGATATACAACATTCAAAAAATTTAGGCAAAAAAAAAATTTCAATGGTTATGGTTGAAATTTGTTGAAAAAACATAAATGATGCAATTTGTAAAATTTGGGGAAGATTAGAGTTGATATAGACAGATTTAGAATTAAAATATGTTACCAATGATGGCAATAAATATTTTCTGACAGTTGTTGATGATTACACAATAATGACATGAATATTTTTACTCAAATAAAAATTTGATGTGTGTATTATTTTACAATATTTAGAATTCTTGTTAGAACTTAGTTAGACAAGGCTGATAGAATTATTAGAACGGATAATGTAACCGAGTTCATAATCTCAGTATTGTAGTGTCTTGTTCAAAAAACTAGGAATTATTCATCAAAGAACATGTGTCTATACTCTTTAGCAAAATGATGTTGCTAAAAAAGCATAGTCACATCCTAAAGGTAACTAGAGCTATCAGATATTAAATAGAAATATCACTCAAATTCTAGGAATACTGTATATTGGCCGCAGTATAGGATGCTAAGTATAGTAATTGAAAATAAGCCTCCTTATGAGAGACCATATCACAGGAAGCCCTCCTGCAATTATCTAAAGGTTCTAGATTGTTTATTCTTGATACGTGGGGATTTTGACTGCTTATTACCACCTTTTAGCTTTTGTTTTTAGTACAAAAGTATTGAATTGTGTTCCCGAAACTATTGAAATTGTGCAAATTGCAGGAATGCTGGAAGTTTGGTCTCTCAAGATGAAATCTGAATAAAAAAGGAGTGTTCCGAAGCACAAGGCAAATTTCATCTGTAGCCGCAGACCAAGAAGCAAAACCCAACAGGATTTTCAGCAATGTGCGGACCGCACATGAATTGTGCGGCTGCAGAACTGGGCTTTCACTGACAAAGGTTCAAAGTTTAGAGAATATGCAAAAAGACCAAGTCCTCGAGCCTTTGTAAAGTGAGGACCGCACAAAAATTGTGCGGCCGCAGTCCAGAAATGTGCAGCCGCGGAACTCACCTTTCTGCTAGTTGAAGAAATCTTCGGACCGCACATGAAATTGTGCGGCCGCAGAACCTCTCGAGGGGTATTTTTGTTCGTGACTTTTGGCCCTGTATAAATAGACGAGTTTCACAAATTTAGGTCAAGTTTGAATATTAAAAGTTGCTGTAGCCGTTTCTTTTTACTATTTTAGGATGTTTTACATTATTTTGGTGTTTAAACATTAAATTTCATCATTTTAATCTTTCATTATGAGTTCGATTAGTTTTTCTTCTTTATTTTCTTCAAATCCAATTATGAGTAGCTAGATTTTTACTAAGGTTGTCATCCAACCCTAGTGTGTAAACCTTCTGGGTGATTAATTTAATACTTATTTATAATTGGGTGTTGATTATTTAGCTTAGTTCATGCTTCAATTTTAGGATTAATGGTTGCAAACGTTGATTCATGCCTATTTGACTTAGTCTCAACTTGAGAACGAGGGAACTAGTCTAGGATAACTTGGCTAACAAGGAATTGGGTTAATTGAGAGATTGATTAGCCTGATTAAAGGGTTCAAACTAGAGATAGTAAGAATCCGACTTGAGGTCATATCAACTATTTTGTTTGATAACTATTTGGACTTGAGAAAACTAAATTGGGGAAAATCACTCTCTGATCGAGAGGTATTGAGTGGGTAACGTAGAGTTGAGAGATATGATACACCCCAATCAACAAAACAAGTATTAACGTCTTTATCCCAATAGGCAAACACCTAGGTTATGGTCACATCCCTAGGCCTTTAAACTATTTGAAAAAACATCAAAAACATTCATCTCTAGTTTATATACCTTAGCTTGCAATATTAGACTAATAGTAGAAGTAGAAAATAAAACTCTATTGTGGAAGTGCAACTTTAGTGTGGAAGATACTATGCTCCGGAAGATAAAACTCTATTGTGGAAGATACTAGATGGATAGATACAATGAAAATAAAAATTGAAGCATTAGAATATAATCAAACTTGGAATATAGTATCACTTCTTGAAAAGAGTGCCTATAGGATGCAAATGGATAAACAAAATAAAATATAAATCTATAGAAACATTGAAAGGTTTAAAGTAAGAGTTGTAGCAAAAGAAAGGCATTGACTACTAAAAAATATTTTCCCCAGTAGTAAAAATATTGAAGAAACAAAGACTACACTGCAACAAGCCTTCAAGATGAAGGATTTTAGAGAATTAAAATATTTTTTGCCATTGAATTTGCTAGATCTGAATAAAGAAATTTAATGCATCGAAGAAAATATGTATTGGAACTCATTTTAAAACTAGGTCTTGGAGTTGCCAAGCCTACTTAACTCCTTTAGACCCTAATGCTAAGCTTACAGCCAAGGAGTATTATGATTACATTAAAGGGGCAAATTATTCATAAGATAAACCATTATCTAATTTGAGATCATATCAAAGATTGATAGACAAGTTGTAGTTTACGATGATAAAGCCTGGCATATATTTTAGTATTTAAGCACTAAGCTAATTTCTTCAGCAATGAAAGAGATCACAAATGAAGGTTTCACTTAGAATTGTGAAATATATGAAAAAGCAACTAGGACAAGGTGTTTTACTGTCAATTAGCAATAAGAATACTATCACGGCCTATTGTGATGCAGACTAAGTTGCCTACCTATACTTTAGGAACTCTGTAACATAATATTTGATTAAGATTGGAGATTTCATAGTTTCCTAAAAATCCAAGAAACAAACTATCGCGTCTAGAAGTTCATCTGAAGCTGCATACAGAAGCATATCAGCCACAATAGCAAACTCCTTATATCCTTTTATAATAAAAACTTTTCCGATACCCGACGAAACTTATCTGGCTACAGGGATTGATTTAAAAAAGTGGGATTGAAGTTAAGCTACTTATAGACATCTACATTTGTCACGACCCAAACTTCCCTCCCTAAGATGTCGTGATGGCACCTAGTCTCTAAGACTAAGTAAGCCTAACAACATGCGAATAACTGAAACAAAACCTATAAATCTCGAAGCATCAACTGTATAAAAAGAAAACTGCAACTCAACGTATATACACCTCCCAAAACCCAGTAAGAAATAAGTCAACAACAACAACAACAACAGCCCAGTGTGGTCCCACAAGTAGGGTCTGGGGAGGGTAGGATGTACGCAGCCTTACCCCTACCCTGGAAGGGCAGAGAGACTTTTCCGATAGACCCTCGGCTAAAGAAGGTGAGAGAAGCCCTGGTAGCAAGTAATAGCAAAACAAGTTCTAAATACAAAGTTTTGCACAATCCTATACATCACTATCTATAAGAACTTAAAGGAACAAGGAAAAGACGGGATAGAAGGGGACTGCGAGACATGCGAACGCGAGAAAGTGTACCTTGAAGTCTCCGATAAGCAAGTCACACCACACACTAACACCGATGCTGATAAGATGTACCTGGATCTGTACAAAACATGTGCAGAAGCGTAGTATGAGTACACCACAACGGTACCCATAAGCGCCAAGCCTAACCTCGATAGAGTAGTGACGATGTCAGGTCATGGCGCTACTGAAAATAATAAGTAACAAGGCAAAAGATATAATGATATAATAAAATGACAGAGAAGTGAAACAATAAGAATTTAGGGAAGGTAACAACACGAAATCAAGAAAAAAGCAAATACAACACGAGAGGAAGCAAGAATCTTACAAGTAAAGGAAACCAACAACAACAATACAAAAAATAGAGGAAATCAACAGGGGCACTCCCGAGGTACCGCCTCGTAATCCCAAAAGAAAAATATCTCACAGTCTTTCCTTATATCACCGCGGTAGCATTTATATTTTATTTTGAAAATCATTTTCCCGAAATAGCATCCCACGTTTTAGCCCACCTTATCACACCGCATGACTTCTAGTAGTTCCCCTACTACCCATGCATATCAAGCCCACCTTATCTCACCGCATGCGTTTCAATACCTAGACCTTATACCACCGCATGCGTATCAATAATCACAACAGCACGGAAGAAACCTCGTCCAAACAATAACAACCGCACGGCAGAAATTCCGTGCAACAATAACAACAGCATGGAAGAAACCTCGTGCAAACAACCAAACAATCACCTCAGCAATAACACGAAAGCCATAACACAACAACTAAATAAATGATATTTCACAACTTACGCCTTGCCTCAAAAGAACCATGGCCTTGCAATTCAACACCAAACTCAACAACAAGATATTTCAAGGATAGCTATTTCAAGCAAAGAATTCCACAATTAAGTAATAAATATATAATTCAACTAAACATGTGATACAAGTTGCAAATAGGATATAAGACAAGTAGACATGTGAAACTAGGCTAAACATGATGACTACAACATGCTAAGTAACTCAAACAAGGCATTAAAAGGAAATTACATAGCTAAAATCGGAATTTCAATATTTAGCCCATGTACGCACTCTTCACCTCGCGTACACGGCTGTCACATATCACAAATTATCACCACAATACCAAATCCTAAGGGGATTTCCCCACACAAGTTTACGCAAGTGACTTACCTCAAACCACTCTCAATGAAATTATGATTTTTGTAAAGAATTGGAAAATCGCCCCAAAAAGTCAACCCGGGCTCGCGTCTCATAACCCGACCAAAATTATAAAATCCGAATACCCATTCGATATCGAGTCCAACCATACAAGAATTATTCAAATTCGATCCCCTTTCGCCATTCAAAACTCAAGAATTTGGTCTAAGCACTTTTACACCTTGTTCCCCAATTGTTCAACCCATATCCTTAATTAAAAGAAGAAATCGAAGATAGATTAGTGATATTTAATGAAAAACGAGGTAGGAACTCTTACACCAACAATCCATCCGAAAATCTTTAAAAATATTTCCTTAATCCAAGCTCTCAAGTCCAAATGGTTAAAAATGACATAAACCCTCGATTTGGAGTTTAAGTTCTGCTGCCCAGTTAATCCTTCTTCGCGAACGCGGAAATTGCCTCGTGTTCGCGAAGCACAAAAAAGTTACTGCCCAATTTCCTTTTACGCGAACACGAGGGGCCACTCGCGAACGCCGTGTCCAAGGGTTCTCAAGCTTCGCGATCGCGAAGCCCTTTTCGCGATCGCGTAGACCATGTGTGATTCTCACCCAAGCTGCCTTCCTCATAGCGAACGTGTAACCCAGTCCGCGATGGCATAGCATCAAGTCCTGACCCTTCGCGAATGCGTGGCCAACACGAAGGGTAAATTTTCAGCCATATCTGAAGACTCTAAGCAAACGCGGGAGCATCATCGCGAATGCGTAGAAGGACACCAGAACTGAGAAAAAACAGCAACTTCAGAAATACTTCAACGTTTCGAAATGCGCCGAACATGGTCCGAATCATACTCGAGGCCCCCGGGATCTCAACCAATTATACCAACAAGTCCTAAAACATCATAGGAACTTAGTCGAGCCTTCAAATCACATCAAACAATGCTAAAACTACGAATTGCGCATCGATTCAAGCCTAATAAACTTTTGAACTTCTAACTTCCACATCTGATGCTGAAACCTATCAAATCACGTCCGATTGACCTCAAATTTTGCACATAAGTCATAATTGACATTACGGATCTATTCAAACTTCCGAAATTAGAATACGACCCCGATATTAAAAAGT
Organism: Nicotiana attenuata; assembly: GCF_001879085.1. Lineage (NCBI taxonomy): Eukaryota > Viridiplantae > Streptophyta > Magnoliopsida > Solanales > Solanaceae > Nicotiana > Nicotiana attenuata. The sequence goes on along the minus strand of NW_017671256.1, from coordinate 74,455 downwards.
CCTACGATTTAAACATCCAATTTAGGGACTATGTGTCCAATTTCACTCGACACCAAAAACCAAACCTCCCGACAAGTCACGTAACCATAATATAACTCAGAGAAGGCAATAATTAGGGGGTCCGAGCTAATACACTCAAAACGACCGACCGGGTCGTTACATCCTCCCCCTCTTAAGACAAACGTTCGTCCTCGAACGAGTATAGAGACATACCTGAAGTGGTGAAAAGATAAGGATAACGACTGCGCATATCATGCTCGATCTCCCAAGTCGCCTCCCATATTGGCTGACCCCTCCACTGGACCTTAACTGAAGCAATGTTCTTCGACCTTAACTTTTGGACCTGCCTGTCCAAAATGTCTATCGGCTTCTCAACATAAGATAGATCCTTGTCCAACTGGACTGAGCTAAAGTTTAACCCATGAGATGGATCACTGTGATACTTCCGGAGCATAGAACACATGGAACACTGGATGAACTTCAGCTAGACTGGGTGGCAGTGCAAGTCTGTGGGCCATCTCCCCAACACTCTCAAGAATCTCAAATGGTCCGATATACCTAGGGCTCAACTTGTCCTTCTTCCCTAACCTCATAACACCCTTCATAGGCGAAACCCGGAGCAAGACCCACTCCCCAACCATTAATGCAACGCTGCAAACCTTCTGATCTGCATAACTCTTCTGTCTGGATTGGGCTGTACAAAGTCGATCCTAAATCAATTTAACCTTTTCCAAAGCATCCTGAACCAAGTCTGTACCCAATAGCCTAGCCTCATCCGGCTCCAACCAACCCACCAGAGACCAGCACTGCCTACCATACAAAGCCTCCTACGGGGCCATCTGAATGCTCGACTGATAATTTTTGTTGTAGGCCATTTATGCAAGTGGCAAGAACTGATCCCAAGAACCCCATCACACACGCACGAAGCATATCCTCCAATATCTGAATAGTGCGCTCGGACTGTGCGTCTGTCTAAGGGTAAAATATTGTAATCAACTCCACCTGAGTACCTAACTCATGTTGTACGGCTCTCCAGAACTACAATGTAAACTATGTACCCCGATCAGAGATGATAGATACTAGCACGCCATGAAGCCTGACAATCTCGCGAATGTAAACCTGAGCCAGCTGCTCCGAAGAGTAAGTAGTCACTACTGGAATGAAATGAGCTGACTTGGTCATTCTATCCACAATCACCCAAACTGCATCGAACTTCCTCTGAGTCCGTGGGAGTCCGGCAACAAAATCCATAGTAATCCGCTCCCATTTCCACTCCAGAATCTCTAGCTTCTGAAGCAATCCACCTGCCTGCTGATGCTCATACTTGACATGCTGACAATTTAGGCACCGAGCTACATATTCCGTTATGTCCTTCTTTATTCTCTTCCACCAATAATGTTGCCTCAAGTCCTGATACATCGCAGCACCTAGATGAATGGAGTACCACAAACTGTGAGCCTCCCGGAGAATCAACTCACGCAAGCCATCTATATTGGGCACACATAGCCTGCCCTGCATCCGTAATATACCGTCATCTTTAATAGTGACCTCCTTGGCATCGCCATGTTGAACCGTGTCCTTGAGGATAAGCAGATGAGGGTCGTCATGCTGACGCTCTATAATACAATCATAAAGAGAAGACCGAGAAACCACACAAGCCAAAACTGGGCTCGGCTCAAAAATATCCAATCTAACAAACTAGTTGGCTAAGGCTTGAATATCCAAGGCTAATGGCCTCTCTACTACCGGTAGATATGCTAAGCTTCCCAAACTCTCCGCCTTGCGACTCAAGGCATCGGCCACCACATTGGCCTTCCCGGGATGATATAAAATGTGATATCATAGTACTTAAGCAACTCTAGCCACCTTCACTGCCGCATTTCAAGATCCTTCTATTTGATTAGATGCTGCAAACTCCGGTGGTTGGTGTAGACCTCACAAGCGAAACTATAGAAATAATGCTGCCAAATCTTCAAGGTATGAACAATAGCTGCTAACTCAAAGTCGTGAACAGGATATTTCTTCTCATGCCCCTTCCTCTATCTAGACGCATAGGCAATCACGCTATTGTCCTGCATCAACACCGCACCGACACCAATGCGCGACGCATCACAATACACCGTATAAGACCACAAACCTATAGGCAACCCCAACACTGGGGCTGTGGTCAAAGCAGTCTTGAGCTTTTGAAAGCTCTCCTCACACTCCTCGGTCCACCTGAACGGAACACCCTTCTGGGTCAGCCTGGTCATAGGTGCTGCAATAGATGAGAAACCCTCTGCAAATTGATGGTAATACCCCGCCAAACCAAGAAAGCTCCGGATCTCCATAGTTGAGGATGGTCTGGGCCAACTCTGCACTGCTTCAATCTTCTTCGGATCTACCTTGATCCCCTCACTCGATACTACATGACCCAAAAATGCCACTGAATCTAGCCAGAATTCACACTTCAAAAAATTTGCACATAACTTTTTTCCTCTCAAGTCTGAAGCACAGTCCTCATTTGTTGCTCATGATCCCCCCGGCTCCGGGAGTTCACCAGAATATCGTCAATAAAATAAATGACGAACGATTCAAGATAGGTCTGAACTACATTGTTCATCAAGTGCATGAATGTTGCTGGGGCTTTGGTCAACCCAAAATACATCACAAGGAACTCGTAATGTCCATACCGAGTCCTGAAGGCAGTCTTCGAGATATTTGGCTCCCGAATCTTCAGCGGATGATAGCCTGAATGCAGTCGATCTTAGAGAACACTCTGGCACCCTGAAGCTGATCAAATGGGTCATCAATACGTGGCAATGGATACATAACCTTGTTCAACTGGCGATATTCAATACACATTTGCATAGAACCATCCTTCATCTTTACAAATAAGACTGGATCACCCCAAGGCGACACACTGGGAAGAATGAAGCCCTTATCGAGAAACTCTTGCAATTGTTCCTTTAACTCCTTCAACTTTGTTGGGGCCATATGATAAGGTGGAGTAGAAATGGGTTGTGTGGCCAGTAACAAATCAATACCAAAGTCGATATCTCTATCGGGCGGCATGCCCGGAAGATCCGCCAGGAATACATCTGGATAATCCCTAACTACCGGAACTAACTCGATGGTAGGAGTATCACTGACATCTCTCACATATGCTAGATATACATCACACCCCTTCTCAAACATCCGCTGAGCCTTTAGAAATGAAATGACCTTGCTAGGAACATAATCTAAAGTACCTCTCCACTCTAATCGTGGTAATCCTAGCATAGGCAGCGTCACGGTCTTGGCGTGACAATCAAGAATAGCATGATAGGGCATGTCCAAAATAACATCTAAATCCACCATACTGAGCAATACTAAATCGGCTTTGGTCTCAAAACCACTAAGAACAACCAAACACGGCCGATACACACGGTCAACAACAGTAGAATCTCCCACGAGGGTAGACACATTGACTAGAGAACTCAAATAATCAGGGGACACACCCAAATACAGAGCAAAATAAGATGACACATAAGAACAAGTGGAGCCTGGATCAAATAAGACTGATGCATCTCTATGACAGATCGGAACAATGCCAGTGATGATAGAATCAGATGCAACTGCCTCTGTCCTAGCAGGAAGAGCATAGTATCTGGCCTGGCCTCCCCCTCTAGGGCGACCTCTGCCTGCTCGACCTCTACCTCTAGTTGGCTGTGCAGATGGGTTGGTACCTGGTGTGGTAACCATAGCCTGAGGACCTGGTGGAGCACGCGGAGCCTGAGTAATCTGTGGAGGTGCATCCCTCCTGAGTCTGGTACAATCCCTCACCATATGACGAGTGTCACCACACTCAAAACAAGCCCTCGGAGGACGTGGCTGCTGTGGCTGGCTCGGGCCTGTTAAGCTGGACTGACCGCAAAAAGCACCCCGTGTAGGAGGTGCACTAGATAATGGCGGTGCATAATAGGGAGCCTGAGGCCTAAGAGTGGCCGGAATACCGCTGGAAGCTGAAAGTGCAGAATGAACAGGGCGACTCACATAGCCCCTACCATGACGAGCTATAACTGGGGCACGGGTACCACTGTATGTGCCAGACTCTCGAGACCTCTTGGCCTCCCTCTCCTCTCTCTCCCGAGTCAACATACCCTCCAATCTCCTAGCAATCCCCACTACCTGCTGGTATGGGATGTCCATCTCCAACTCTCGGGCCATGCTAAATCTGATACTGGGGTTGAGCCCCTCGATAAATCGATGGACTCGCTCTCTAACATTAGCAACCAAGGCTGGTGCATGCCTAGCCAAATTAGTAAACTGGACCGCATACTCCGACGCGGTCATAGAACCGTGCTGCAACTGCTCAAACTCTATACGCCATATATCTCTGAGACTTTGGGGAACATACTCCCTCAAGAACATATCCGAGAACTGAGTCCAAATGAGTGAAGCTAACTCAGCCAGACTACCCAACTCATATGTTTGCCACCACTGATAAGCCGCTCCTCTAAGCTGGAACCTAGTGAATGCAACCCCACTAGACTCCTCAATACCCATAATACGGAGGACACGGTGGCACTCCTCAAGAAAACCCTGGGCATCCTCTGACGCCAAGCCACTAAAAGTGGGAGGGTGGTACTTCTATTACCTCTCGAGCCTGAGCTGCTCCTCCTCAGAAATGGCTGCCCTAACCTCGGGTTGAACTGGAGCGACCGGTTGCACTAGTATGACCTTTGGGACCTAGTCAACTGGACTCGCTGCTCTGGGGTATCGCCATGGGATGTCACACCTCCTTTTTTACCCGAAAGGGTATATAAGGAAATTTTTCCAATTAAAGTGACAATAACCGAAATGGGATTTTTATTAGATTAGAGTCACCACTTGGGATAATTATAAGGTGTCCCAAGTCACCGGTTTATTTTAAATCCCAAATTGAGGAAATTTGAATCCGTTTAAAGTCTGCGAAACCAGAAGACCGGGTAAGGAATTCTGTTAACCCGGAAGAAGGTGTTAGGCATTCCCGAGTTCCGTGGTTTTAGCACGGTCGCTTTGATCATACCTGGCTTAATTAATTGTCTAATTACTTATTTTGGAAACTATGTACATTTACCTTTTTACGCTTTTAATTACTTGATTATTCGCGATTATGGAATTATTTTAAAATGAGTCATGCGTATGTGTACTTATTTTGTTTTGCGCGTCAAGAATCATGTCACGCGTACGCATACACAATTAATCACGCTTTATTAATTATTAAGAAAATTTGGCCAAAGTTGCGCGAACTCATACCTCGATTTATTTTAAAAATCATAATTATGTCATGCGAACGTGTACACAATCACGATGATTTATTAAAAGCGTGCCTAAAAGTATACTAGGTGTTCATTATTCTTCTTAAACTTTGAGATTATAGTAAGGCATGAGAATTATGGAAGGAGTTATTTTGGAAGTCAAGAAATATTTTAGCACAACTCAATCACATCATCACCGCCTGAGCCCCTGCCCATTTAAATCAGTTACTTCCTAAAGCATTTCTTCACCGAAGTCTAAACTCCAATCACTATTATTAATATACTAACTCATGAGCTAAAGGAAATCCATTAACATAAATAAGCAACTCACAAAACATTCATTAAATTACTTTCAAATGAAATAAAGATGAAAAAAGAATAATGAAACAATTAAAGGAAATTATCCATAGAACAAGTCAACATATCGACCAAAAAAAATATTTTAACTAAAAGGGAAAAAAATATATAACCTAAAGCATTGTTAAAAATATATCTGGAAAGAGTTGGATTAATATATCGAGATAACGAACAAAAGAACACGCTAACACAGAGTAATGCGGAATGAACTGAAATAAATTAAGAAAAAGATGGACCTTTTATTGCTGAATAAAGCTGAAAATTTGCAACTCAATCGGAATAACAAAGCAACAATCGTTGGACTGAAGCGCCGAAATTGCGAACTGGAACCTCGAATCGACACCCGAAAACTCGAAACCAAAGCGACCTCACTCAAACTCCATCACACCCTCTCTTTTTCCTAGCTATCTGACCATGTCCATTCCAACTTCAAAACAAGCAAAAACCCAACAAAAAACGTTTGTCTAATGCTATGTTCCAAAAGTCTATCACTCTATGTATACACAAAATTGGGCGAAGATAAAATGCTAAAGATTGCAAAAAATCTAGGTTCTTTCAGACAGGTAAGATTGACTAAAATTGATGGTTCTTGGGAAAATTTGAGAAAAGACCTAGATTCGTTTTCTTAGGGGTGAGCGGCTATCCTTTTTCTCTTAGGGGTCGGCGGCTACTGGTTTCATTTTTAGAGAAAGAGATCTGCCATCCTTCCTCTTTTTTTGTCCCTTTTTTTGTTTTCGGTGTCTGTTCATTTTTTGAAAGAAGGGGTGGAATCCTTTTTTGTGTAAGGAATTAGGATTTTAAAAGGTTTTAATTTGGGTGTAAAGGGTATTGGGCTCAATGTTTTAGGCTATCCGAAATTGGGCATTTTCAACCCAAAATCTTAATTTTTTTCTACAAATAATGTAAAATCTATACTATAAAATACATAACTAACTCTAATTTTAAAATAAATAATATTATATTGTGAAACTATTTTTTTGGTATTTTTCAAGATTATGTAAAAATAAAAATAGGTGAAAATAGTATTACTACATTAAGTACTAATTAAGCTTAAATTAACTAAACTTGAAACTATTTTTGTGTTTTTCGATTTTTTTTAAATACTAAATAAAATAACAATAAAAATAGTATATTAGAATCTTAGAAAAATTCAAATAACTCAAATAAATATATAAAATATGTGAAACTGCTAATATAGCTTGAAGACGTGGCGGGTCAAAAATTACATGTCTACAGGGGAGTTTGTGCTCCTCCCCCGGCCTGAGATGTGGCAGGAGCAAGTGGTATCAATCCTGCATGAGCCAAAGTGCCGAACATACTCAAAAACTAGGCGAGAGTCTCCTGTAGGGCTGGTGTAGTAACAGGCATCTCAAGTGCCTGTCTCTAACTAGAGCTACTGGTGTCTCCTCTATAGCAGCCCATGCGGGTGCTCTGGCTGCACCACGTGGATGTCCTCGGCCTCTACCCCAGCCCCGGCCTCGCACGGCTCTAGCAAGGGGCGTGGGTGTCTGGTCATCTGATCCGGTTGTACGTGTCCTCACCATCTGTGAGAGAATAGAAAGACTGAAGTTTAAAATCCTGAAGTCAACGATTTCGCACGACAAGGAATCAAAGAAGTGTAGCTTTTCCTAACAATTTCATAGCCTCCCGAAGATAAGTACAAACGTCTTTGTACCGATCCGCAAGACTCTACTAAACCTGCTTGTGACTCATAACACCTATGAACCTAGAGCTATGATACCAACTTGTCATGAACCAAACTTCCCTCTGTGGATGTCGTGATGGCACCTAGTCTCTAAGACTAGGTAAGCCTAACAACATGCGAATAACAACTATAAATCTCGAAGCATCAACTCTATAAAATTAAAACTGCAACTCAAAGTATATACAACTCCCAAAACCCGGTAAGAAATAAGTCATAAGCTCTAGATACAAAGTTGCACAATCCTATACATCACTCTCTATCAAGAACAAAAAGGAACAAGGAAAAAATATGATAGAAGGGGACTCTGAGGCCCACGGGCGCGGGCAGGTGTACCTTGAAGTCTTCGATAAGCAAGCCACTCCACACACTAACACCGAGGCTAATAAGATGCACCTGGATCTGCACAAAACATGTGCAGAAGCGTAGTATGAGTACACCATAATGGTACCCAAAAAGTGCCAAGCCTAACCTCGGTAAAGTAGTGACAAGGTCAAGTCAAAGCCCTACTGGAAATAATAAGAAACAAGGCAGCTGATATAATGATATAAAGGGAAGATTTCCCCTGTCCATACCTCACAGCCCACCCAATTTCCTCCTGCCACCCTTTATATAGAATGACGTTGGCGTGCTGTTTGTACTGTCTTTGGCATGAGAGGAATATGATATTGTTCCAACACAAATGGAGAACTACCAAGATGCTGCAAAGACAAATTATCCATGATGTTCATTGTAGAGGTGTGAGGATTCCTAGATTGCATAGGAGGTTGACAATAAGAATTTATGGAAGGCAGCAACACAAAATCAAGAAAAAAGCAAATACAACACGAGAGGAAGCAAGAATCTTACAAGTTAAGGAAAACAACAACAATGCAGAAAATAGAGGAAATCAACGGGGGCACTCCCGAGATACCGCCTCATAGTCCAAAAAGTATAATATCCCACAATCTTTCCTTATATCACCACGGGAGCCTTTTCTCGCGCCCCGTTTTCTCGCAAAAGCAGGTTTCGACGTGTGAAAACTCTTTTAAAAGTGGTATTAAAAGAGAAGAGTCGCCACCTAACGATTTTTAAGGTGCATTAGGGCACCTATTTGCAAATAACTCTATTTTGACTAGTCCGTGTCACCAAAGATCGGGTAAGGGCTCAAATTACGTCAAAGAGAAGGTGTTAGGCACTCTTCGAGGTCCACAACTGTGGGTCCTGGCCGAATTCAAAACTATGTGGATTATGTAATTAAGCTAGGTGATCAAATAAGCAGAGAAAAATGTAGAAATTGAAGACTCTTATTATAACACATAAGAATATATAATGGGTACAAATCCTAAAGATTACAAGTGTACAACTGCATTGGCCTATGTTAAATGACTAAATGTAAATAACAAGCATATAAAGAAAGGGGGGGTCCTAAGTTTTTTAGCCTAAAGGATCACCCTGTGCAACATAAATAATACTTCGTAACTCCCTTAAGGTAGGGGTTGCTCATATTATTCAGCGGGCACAGACTATCATCTACTGCTACCTAATTACTACGTTGAAGTTGTTACTTAAAGGCGCTCTAATTCAATTCTAAATTGTATCCTATGCGTGCACTACCCGTCCCATACCTATGGTCCAGGAGGCTTTGGACCTACTATGAGGTGGTTCTAGACTCAACTTAGGTTGCTCAAAAATGAGAAAGCTAGGCGACATTTAAAATAGATAGGACTTCACGCAAAGAGAATTATAGGCTCAAGTTAGCCTCCACACATAGACAACAAATGCACGCAGTAGCATAGGCAGTAGATGATTTGAGAATTAAGACTTAGAGTCCTATAGGCATGGTTTCTAGGTGATTCCGAATTCCAGCATCGTATATGCAGCGTTATTGTTCTAAATGGCTTAGGTGAAGAGGCAATAAACTGTTTCCAAACTCAGAACTATCAGCGTTGATTTAATAAATAGGTGTCTTAGGTGAGTGACACTGTCCTATAGGCATAATTTCTAGTAGTGTCATAACATAGGGAATGAAACAGCCTTGAAAGTCTAGTATTAACAATGTTGATCTCCTAAACAATTTTTTGAAGCGAGTGACAACATCCTATAGGCAGGATTAAGCGAGTGATAACAGCAAACCCATACACCGCTTACCATAGAAACCTGAGTTCCATGCTCAAACCCAACATGTATGGCCCAACACTAGGCCTAACGAATAACCTTACTTATCCAAACCATGGCAAAATCAGCCATACAGGTGACAGAATACTCATAGAATTAACTAAACAACTTAAACACTTAGTTCTTAGAACTGTGGCTAACAACAGCTCTAGCCAAGACATATAAACAGAATCAGGCTAAACTGAAAAGGCACATACAAGGTAAGTTTATGCTTATAATTCTAGCAATAAAGTTTAAGAGTGGCCTGATTGACTACCATAGGATAGTAAACCATTCCAAAGAGTTTCAAAATGAAGCATGATTCAGAATCAACCTAGGGAACCTTAGATGAAGGTCTAGCAGATTCAGGCAAGAAACAAACCAAGCACAGCCATCACGTGAAAGTGTCCATCTTGAACACCAAATGAACAACGTAACATAACAAGCTCATGATTAAGAAATTGCTTAATGGAACAGGGAAAACCCTAGCATGTTGATTCTAGTTGGCCATATATGAGAGGAGAGGCTAGTTATGAGGTTTACCCTAAGGTCTCAAATAATACTGAAGAGCACAGGATTGCATAAGTCAAAATATACATTAGAACTTAAATGGCATGGAAACAGGCCTTAGCTAATCAGTACAATATCAAGAATTTAGGAGGTTGGACAGGAATGACTTAACAAGGTCTGAAACACATGCATTGATTTATCACAAAGATACGGGACAAGGAAGGGAACATGCACTAGTTCACAAGTAGCATGGAAAGCATGTTCGGGCTAACAACATGATCAGGAGTTAACTCTAGGAAAAAAATATTAAGTTGCACATGAATGGCTCAACAAGAATTAGAACAAGTTCTGGGCATGACTCGACTCATCACAAGAGCACAAAACAAGGCAAGAAGTTAAACTCAAAATAAGCAACAGTAATAAGCATTTGAGCATAAAAATTAGAGCAAGCGGGCTTAAGAAAACAGAATCAAGGCAACAAATAGGCAAGTTCGATTACTAAAAGGTATAGAGCCTCAAGAATAGGTTCAAAGTAGAAAATAGCATATTGGTTCACAAAATATCTCAGAGACATAGGTATGCAGAGCAGGAACTCAAACGAGAAGAAAATAAAATTGCAAGAGTCATAGGTACTTACCAGTTACAGATTAATGAACAAGTAAACAAGAGGAATAATTTCAGCAACACTCAAACGTTGAAGACGATTGTACACAACTCAGGGCCTGCTACTTGCCAAAAAAAGGCAAGTACTAGGTGATACCATAATCGTGTAAGTAACAAGATGACAGAACACATAAGGAAAGGAAATCATGGAGGGATTCCATATTAAGGTCGGAATTGGAGAGGATTAAGGGATATGGCGGCTAGGGTTTCCTTAGAGAAGAAGAGAGTAGAGAGGATTCAAGGGCGTCCGTCTCAGAAGAATGAGGCTAGGGTTTGGGCGAGTGGATATAAGGAAAGGTGGGGGATTTATTATGGGTTGTTGATAATTTGAGATCAACTGCCAGGATCAAAGGGAAATAGGGCGGGTCGTTTACATGGGTCGCGACCAAGTTTAGTAAAAGGGTTGTCTGGTTTGGGCTTGGAGTTATGAGCAAGGTTTTGGGTCTAAAAATAACACAAAAATTGGGCCAAAGTTTTAAATACACAAAAATTATAAAAGATAATTTATAAGAAGTAATTAACAATTAATAAAAATATTATTTATGTAGTAAGATGCTTAAAAATAGTAGTTTAATATTATAAAATTATAAAAATACTATTTGGGCACAAATAATGTAATAAAATATTATTATGCACAGCATATAGGCTATTACTGTAAAATCGTGTAAATAACTTTAAAAATACAAATATAATTATACGAAAATGAGGTAAAATTTTATAAAACAAATATGTGGATGCACATAATAAATTTAGATTATTAGCTCATCACAAAATAATTTAGAGGGGTAATTAATACATATTCAAATAATATAAATGTAAAAAAACAAATTTTATAGCTTTAAAAATTATGAAAAATTACAAGAAATATTTTTATGACCCTTATAAATGGTGATGATGCAGGAATGATATTTTAAAAGCATATATGAAAGTTATAAAAATATGAGGGCAAAATTGGTATCCACAGCTGCCCCTCTTTACCCGGGAATGATGAAAGAGTTGTTAGGTAAAGAAAATGATAACCAATTTTGTCTGAAGTGAGTGAGGAATGATGTGTTTTGAAAAAATGGGGGCCGAACCATGGTTCTTGAGTTTCCTACATATCCCTGGTGTTACGGGAATCAGGCCGTGTGTAGTTCTCCATCCAACGACGAACGAAACTGATGGAGTTGTTATAAGAGTGGTCGTGTGTTTCGAACAGGATCTTTTGGATAGATAGTGTCATGAGTAATGGATGATTTCAGGTGGAGCTATGAATGCGACTTCGATCGTTACGGATGTATAAGGCAAGTATTTAAATAGTTATAGAACAAAGGGTAATCAATTGCTGATTATCAGTTACGCTTGAGGTGATTGAAGGATGTGAACGTTGCGAACGGAAACCGGAGCGAGAATTGCTCCTGTTTGTAGGACGGTTACCTCCCAAGTTACCCGCAAAACTTTAAAAATGATGCGCGCGAATATATATGGGTTATTGCAGAAATTTAAACATGATGCAAATTCCCTTCGGACCATGAGAGTTGTCTTTGGACGATGAGGATGATGTCCTTAGACCATGACATCCTGGGCCATGAAGCGTATGATAAGGGATTTGCAGGTCATAAAATGGTTACATCAGGCCATGAGGATAGTTTCTCCGGACTATGACGCCTTTGAATAATGATATGCAATTTTGAGAGATCCTCAGGCCATAGCATGATGTCTTCAAGCTATGAGGATGGTGCCTTCGGACTTATGACGCTTTCGGACAATGTGGCGATGTTTCAGCCCATGAAATACAAGTATACAGTGATATCAATCGTTTGATAGAGGAAACAGGTAATGCTTAGTCATATGCAAGAACAAAACGAGACAAAGTTTAGTCTTGTATGAGATGAGGGCAGTGCTTAGCACGATGCGAAGAAGGGAAACAGTAGCTAGTCTTATGTAAGTGGAAACAGTGTTTAGTCTCATGCGAGGCGAGGCAATGCTTAGCCTTATGGAAAGAATGGAGACAATGCTTAGTCTCATACAAGGAAAGTCGATTCTTAGCCTTATGCAATAATGGAAGCAATGTTTAGTCTCATGCAAGAAAAAGGCAGTGCTTAGCCTTATCCAAAGAACGGATACGGTGCTTAGTCTCATGCAAGGAAAGGCAATGCTAGCCTTATGCAATAATGAGGCAGTGATCAGCCCTATGTAGTATGAAGGCAGTGCTTAGCCTCATGCAAAGAATAGAGACAGTGCTTAGTCTCATGCAAAGAAAGACAGTGCTTAGCCTTATACAAAGAAGGGAGACAATGCTTAGTCTCATGCAAGGAAAGGCAATGTTTAGCCTTATGCAATAATGGAGGCAATGCTTAGTCTTATGTGAGGAATGGAGACAATGCTTAGTCTTATGCAAAGGAAGGCAGCGTTTAGCCTTATGCAATAATGGAGGCAGTGCTTAGCCTTATGCGAAGAATGGAGACAATGCTTAGTCTCATGCAAAGGAAGGCAACATTTAGCCTTATGCAATAATGGAGGCAGTGCTTAGCCTCATGAACGGAATGGAGACAATGCTTAGTCTCATGCAAAGAAAGGTAGCGTTTAGCCTTATGCAATAATGGAGGAAGCTCTTAGCCTAATGCAACGAATGGAGACGATGCTTAGTCTCATGCAAAGAAAGGAGGTGCTTAGCCTTATGCAAAGAATGAGGGCAGCGGTTAGCCCTATGCAAGAAGAGCAATGATTAAATGCGATAGGGCAAAGTATTTATTAGCTTGATGCGTTTGTGCTTGGCGACTTCTATCAGTGTGAAGATAGTGATCTTACTATATGTTTATTTGCGGACGTTCCTGTTATGTCCATTGTGCCTGCATCCAAAGAAAATCATGAGTTTTGGAGAGAGGGGAAGGTTGGTTCGTGCTCTCAATTCCTTGCTTTACCATTTCTCCTGTCTTGAGGTCCTATTTGAGTCACCCCGGGTAACGTCTGGCTACTATAGAAAAAATTAAATTTTCGAAAAACATACATTTGTGAAAAAATCATTTACATAAAAATGTTATTGTTTGAAATATGTGATAATGCATGAGAGAAAATAATTTTGTCGAATTGGCAAATGTGACATGCTTTTGAGACATTGCAACCTCCTTAACTCAGAATTTTGAGAATCCTCCTCAAACTGCTGCCCTAGTTTAAATGCATACTTCTGGCGATACATTCCTTGGCGATTCTATATGCGGCAAGGTCGTGTAAACTAGAGATCTTTCCCCCATTTCTGACCATAGGGGGAATGAAGAATTTATTATCATGTGACCGAACCCACAGGGCTGCCTATGTATCCCCTCTTAAGCGGGAATCAAGTCAAGCATAGTTCAGGTTGCATCAAATAGAAAGTGCAAACATAGTCTTAAACATAATATCTCTTGACTGCGTCCGAATTTATAGGTTTTATCTAGATCACTCCATCCATTTCTGCAAGTATAAGCACTCCTCCTGTTAGTACTCGGTGAATCATGTAAGGGCCTTGGCAGTTGAGTGAGAATTTCCCCTTTGCTTCATCCTAATGTGGGAAGTTCGTTTCAATACTAATTTCCCGGGTGTGAATTGTCTTGGCCTTACCTCTTTATTGAAAGCTCTTGCCATTTGTTCTAGTAGAGTTGACTGTGACACACTGCGTTCATTCTTTTACCGTCAACGAGAGTTAGTTGTTCATACCAGTTCTGTACCCATTCCTCGTCGCTAAGCTCGGCCTCTTGTATGATTCTTAAGGAAGGAATCTCCACTTCGGTAGGGATAACGACTTCAGTACCATAGACCAGTAGGTAGGTGGTTGCCCAGTTGATATGCGAACTATGGTGCGGTATCCGAGCAAAGCAAATGGTAGCTTTTCGTGCCATTTCTTGTCGTTGTCCACCATTGTCCTTAATATCTTCTTGATGTTCTTATTGGCGTCTTCTACGGCTCCATTCATTTGCAGCCTGTATGTTGTAGAATTTTGATGCTTGATCTTGAATGTTTCACACATAGCTTTCATCAGATCACTATTGAGATTGGTGGCATTATTAGTAATGATTGACTCAGGTACTCCAAAATACACAAACAATGCGGTCCCGGATAAAATCTTCTACGACCTTCTTGGTTACCGCCTTATAGGACGCGGCTTCAACCCATTTTGTGAAGTAATCTATAGCCACTAAAATGAACCCGTGTCCATTTGAAGCATCGGGTTCAACTGGTCCGATGACATCCAATCCCCAAGCAGAGGAGGGCCAGGGTAAAATTGTTGCATTGAGTTCGTTGGGCAGCACTTGTATCATATCAGCATGTATTTGACATTGGTGACACTTTTGAACATATTTGATGCATTATGTTTCCTAGTCATCCAGAAATACCCTAATCTTAATATCTTCTTGGCAAAAACAAAACCGTTCATGTGAGGTCCGCAAGTTCCGGCACGTATTTCTTCGAGCAATCTAGATGCCTCCTTGGCATCGACACATCGCAGTAATCCCAAACCTCCGCTTGTTTTTCTAAGTGCGTGTAGCATTCTCTGGATATTCTTCCTTTTACGAGTATTCTTTGATATCGTGGAACCATGGATTTCCGTCGAACTCTTCTTCAACATGAACACAATAAGCTGGCTGCTTATGAATTCCTATTGGGATGAGATCGATGAAATTCTTGTCTGGATGTTGTATCATAGAAGACAAGGTAGCTAATGCATCTGCAAACTCATTCTGAATCCTTGGAACATGTTTGAATTCTATCTTTATGAACCTCTTGATCAACTTTTGTACACAATACAAGTATGGCACTATTTTAGTGTTCTTTGTAGCCCATTCTCCTAGTACCTGGTGTACCAATAAATCAGAATCTCTGATTACCAGCAACTCCTGAACGTTCATGTCGATGGCCAACCTGAGTCCCGAGATGCAAGCCTCTTATTCTGCCATAATGTTGGTGCACGGGAATTTGAGTTTTGCAGATATCGAGTAATATTGTCCGTTTTCTGATACTAAAACAGCTCCAATACCCAATCCTTTGAAGTTTGATGCTCCATTGAAGAACATCGTCCAACCATCGTATGCTTTGGTAATATCTTCACCTACAAACAAAACCTCCTTATTGGGAAAATACGTCTTCAATGGATCATATTTTCCGTCTACTGAATTCTCTACCAAGTGATCAGCCAACGCTTGCCCCTTGACTGCCTTATGAGTCACGTAGATGATGTCGAACTCACTTAGAAATATCTGCCACTTTTCTAACTTACCCGTACGCATAGGTTTATGAAAGATATATTTTAGTGGATCCATCCTTGATATGAGATATGTAGTGTAGCATAGAAATAATGTCACAATTTCTGGCTATCCATGTCAAAGCACAGTAGGTGCGTTCCAACAGAGAATACCGGGCCTCGTAAGGTCTGAACTTCTTGCTCGGATAATATATCGCCTACTCTTTCCTCACAGTTTTGTCATATTGTCCCAAAACACACCCAAAGGCTCTGTCCAATATGGACAGATAGAGTAGCAGATGTCTTCCTAGTTCTGGCGAGACCAGCACATGCGGTTTAGATAAGTACTCCTTGATTTTGTCAAAGGCTTTCTGGCATTCTTCAGTCCAACTTGTTGTATCATCCTTCCTCAGCATCTTGAAGATCGGCTCACATATCACTATTGATTGTGCTATAAAACGGCCGATATAATTGAGTCTTCCTAGAAAACTCATCACATCCTTCTTATTCTTTGGCGATGGCAAGTCCTGGATAGCTTCGATTTTTTACGGGTCTAACTCAATACCTCGGCGACTGACGATGAAACCTAGCAACTTTACAGTAGGGACTTTGAAGGCGCATTTTGCAGGGTTCAACTTCAAATTGTATTTTCGAAGTCGGCCGAAAAACTTCTTCAGGTCTGCTATGTCATATGAGCTCCTTTTGGATTTGATGATAACATCATCCACATACACCTCTATTTCCTTGTCTATCATATCGTGGAAGATAGTCGTCATGGCCCTCATGTAGGTGGCCCCAAAATTTTTCAAACCAAACGACATCATTTAGTAACAATATATTCCCCATGCTGTGATAAAGGCGGTCTTTTCGGCATCCTCTTCGTCCATCCAAATCTGATGATATCATATGAAGCAATCCATGAAAGATTGGAGCTCATGTTTGGCGCAGTTGTCGATCGGTATATGTATGTTAGGCAATGTGAAATCATCCTTAGGACTTGCTCTATTCAGATCTCGGTAATCGACACATACCCTAACTTTCCCATCTTTCTTTGGAACCGGTACAATGTTGGCTAACCAGGTCGGGCATTCGGCCAGTCAAAGAACCTTGGCTTTGATTTCTTTGGTGACCTCCTCTTTTATCTTCAGACTCATATTTGTCTTGAACTTTCTGAGCTTCTGCTTTACCGGTGGACACATGGGATTGGTAGGTAGCTTGTTAGCTACTATGAATGTGCTTAGCCCAGTCAAATCATCATAGGACCATGCAAAAATATCCTCATATTCCCTTAGGAACCTGATATACTCTTCCTTCTACGACGGTGATAGATGAATGCTTATACGAGTTTCCTTGACTGTTTCAGAATCCCCTAGGTTTACGGCCTCAGTTTCCTCCAAATTAGACTTTGGTTTGTTTTCAAAATCTTTACAATTTCCTCATGTATTACATCATCTTTTAGATCTTCCAAATCATTGTCCTTATCTTGCGGTGTCTCACTACATGTCACAGTCGTAGGTTCAATCAGGATATGTAATCATTATGCTGAAAAGAATGTACAAAGATAATAATAAATATGAAAAGCAATAATGCATTAATAAAACTTCAAAATGTCGACCGGTACGAATCGATGGCTCGAGTAATTATTTAAATGCTCAAAACAATTTGAAAACAAATCGTGCTAATTTTCCAGGCTACCCAGGAACTCGGCGAGCCCGGGATGGTGCAACGGTCCAGTTCTTGAGAACCGCTCCTTCTCTTGCTGTCTAAATGGTAAGGTCTTCCCCCTCCTTATCCTCAACAATTGTAGTACAGTCCATGTCTTCTGCATCCAGAAATAGCTTCCTCATACTAGTCAAAATCTCATCTTCCTCGGATCCCCACATTATCTCAGCCTGACAGAATGTTTGGTGCAGAGGTGGTATGGGTTGTTCCAGCGGATAATAATGGGCGCGCCATGGCGGTATCCAATCCTGATGCTCTTGTACGGTATATTCATACCCGAGTCCAAAGGTCATGCCATGATACTGTGGTTTTATGGGTTTAGTGATCCCCTGAAGCTTTTTGCCGAGACCCTTGCTTGGTTCATATCACGTCCACAGTAATATGATTTCTATATTCTTGCTCCACCATCGATCCTTTTCAATTGCGTTCACCCGCTCAATGCGGTGATATGTTTCTCCACCCAACTTTCTCCTGTTTTCGATGACTGGAACAGTCTGGTTGGTGTAGATAGGGTTACTTCCGTCTCCATGAATGATCACCTCCTGATGATTTCACTCGAACTTCACAGCCTACAGAAAAGTAGAAGCCACTGCCCCAGCTGCATGTATCCATGGTCGTCCCAACAATAGATTATAAGTAGCAGATATATCTAGCACTTGAAACTCAACATCAAACCAAGTCGGACCCATCTGTAGATCAAGGTTGATTTCCCCGATATGGCTCTCTGAGATCCGTCAATGCTTTCACGTTCATGCTTCCCATTCATATCTCGTGCAGGCCTTTACCTAATCTTTTCAGAGTAGTCAGTGGGCATATGTTCAGACTCGAACCTCTATCTATCAGGACCCTAGCAATGAACTTGTCCTCAAACTGCACTGTGATGTGCAACACCTTGTTGTGACTCAACCCTTACGGCGGTAAATCATCTTCATGGAAAGTAATTTTGTGACTCTCCAATACATGTCCGATCATGTTAGCCATCTCTCCACTAGTGATTCCCGCGGGTACATAAGCTTCACTTAACACGTTCATCAAGCCATTCTTGTGTGCGGCTGAGTTTTGCAATAGTGATAAGATGGATATTTGAGTGGGGGTCTTGTTTAGGTGATTAATGATAGAGTATTCCCTCGCTTGTATCATCCTCCAAAGATCGTCAGTGCCAGTCTCAACAACAGGAGGCTTAGGTACAGCTTCGTTGCTTGTTCCTCCCAGATTCTCAGGTGTGTAAACTCTGTCAGTTCTAGTCATACCTTGCGCGGCACCTGTTTCTTCCATTTTGGCTTTTCTCTTTCTTCTTGCTTCCGCAACATAATCCCAGGGGACGACATCAGACTTGCAAGAAGGTGTGGAAGCTACCACTACAGTGAAAGGTGTAGCTACCTCTACTTCAAATTGTGCCTGAGTCTGTACCACAACTAGCATGAGGGTTACCGAAGATGTTTTAGGAGTGTCTCCCTCTCGAATGAGTCCGAAGAACCCTTCCTGAACCCATTCCTCGTCAGTTTCTATCATGTTCACTCCCTCACCTCTGTGATCCGGGAGAGGGTTATTGCAGACACTCGGTGCAATTTCCTTTGATTGTATAACCTTAGTGTCGATCAACGTCTGAATTTTGTCTTTCAATGTGCGGCACTCTTCAATGGTGTGACCCTTCATGCCTGAATGACAGGCACATGTTTTGTTGGGATTGATCCATTGGGAAGGATTCTCAACAACAATAGTAGGAATAGGGGTGACGTAACCAGCAGCCTTCAGTCTCTCATACAATTGGGCGATGGGTTCATCGCCATCAAACATTTCGAACTTGGGAGGCTTGTAACCCTCTGGCAGTTCCACATCTGGCGGTATACCCGGATCTTCATAGTATAGACGTTCAATGCCCTTCCCACCTTCAACACTCTAGACTCACCCTGCAAGTTTCTTGAGTTCCTCTGCCATATTTCAAATGAGCAGGTCCTTCTCAGTCGCCTCAGGTATGTATAGGGTTTGTTGTGGGGTATGGGGTAAGGTTTCCGCGTATATTGGAATGCTTTGAATAGTTCTTGGAACTTGGGTATATGGGTGACCGTTGGTCGAGTTTTGGGGATAGGGAGTAGGTTGTGGTGCATTTTGGAGAGTGTGATAAGTAGTGGTTTGTGGGTATTGAATTGGATGATGGTGATGTTGTTGAGGGTTTGCACTGGTGGTGGGTTAAGGTTCTGGGGAGGTGCGGGATTGTGATACTAGTGTGGTGCGAGAGGATTTAGAGCTATGGGTGGTGGATTCCGGTGTTGTGTATTTTGTGGCGGTGTTTGGTTTTGGGTAGTTCGATTTTGCTGGTTAATGTCGGGAACATTGAGAGTAAGGGAAAGGTTTGCCAGATTTCGGACCTGCTCAAGCCCGCCCTATAGTTCCAGGATTTTCTGCTCCAAACATAAGACCAACTCATTTTGCCTCAGGGTGCTTCTACCATCTGAAGTTTCAACATTTTCCGCCACAGTAGTATTATCTTTCCGAATACCACTTAAATCATCCATCTTCCCTTTGCCCTTACCTTTGTTTTCGGGTCGCCAGGTGGAGGAGGAAGTGGAGGAGCTATGGATCTTGTGTGGTATGCTGATGATGCCAGTATGCACGAATCAACCTTTGGGAATGGGAATAAATAAAAGAAATAAACACAAAAGGTAACCAAGTCAGTAAGATGAAATAAAAGAGTGTTCGCAATATTTAAACATGTTTCACAAAGTCATGCAATAATTCATGTCCTAATTTGGGGACGTCATTGCGCCTGAGGTAGGCCTAAACGACACATAGACTTGGAGAAAATTGATACCAACGTTTGCTTCATTTAATTAATGCAAAAATAAGCCAAAACAAACCACTAAATTGACAATAATAATAAAGTCACTAATGGCATTAAGCCTTATTACATCGAAATTTAATTTAAGCTAGAAAGCAGTAAAGAACATCATCTCCTAATCTACGTGGTCCCTGAAGGACCTTCTCCATGCTTGGCTCTCTTAACCCCATCAATCATGTTTCCCAGATCGCGCATGTCCAGCAATAAGTAAGCCTTTGCCAGCTTCCCTCCTTCATCGTCGTCCATTCCCTGACAATCCCAAAGTCTCTTTCTCATCTTCCCTTCAGCCCTTGCTCCAAGTATTCTAATCTTTCTGTTGACTTAGCGGCAATCTATTTCCATTCCCTTATCGCCTCCATGTTTACTTTTGCTACTCCGGATGCTTAGCTTCAGACTCAAACACCCTTTTGCACAGCCACTTGTTCTTCACCTGTGCCTCATCCACTTCATCTATGATCCTATCCTTCAAATTGACTCCCGGTTTAACTTTCCCAGCTACGTCGTCTTTAGCCCATGATGGATAGTAGTACATATGGCCGGCGTGATACCTATCTGGCTCAATAGTTTCTTCATCCACAATGATCTTTTGGTTCCACATGTGTTGTCTTTGAACTTAAATGTGATGACATCTCCCCTCAAATCTTCCTTGTATTGGACCATGTTGGAAACCCGAGGTATGACCTGTTTTCTTCCAGCTTGCCTTATTACCCTTATAGGAGGGTAAGGGTAGATGCCTCGCAGCTCGATCAGTACCAAGTGAGTAGTCCCTTTTGATCCGATGATGAATTCACTACTAGGAAACCATTCAAACATCCAATGCACCTGCTCGTCTATCAGATTGCTGAAGAAACACACCCAACCTACAGCATTTCCATGCTTTGCAAACCTGTCTAGAATAAACGTCAATTTTCCTGGGTGATGGTTGGCTATGTAGCCATTCAGTGGTCTTCGAAGAAGATGTTGATGATACTCACCCCTCTGAAAGTGTTCCAGCAGCCAGACTTGTAGCAATAGATTGCGACCCTCAAAGTGTTCGAACCCATGCTTGCACCGATCTAGAGCATGGTACATCTCAGCTAAGACATTGGGATGATAGTATAAGTTTGTCCTTCGATACCATCCATTAAGGTCATGGCGACCATGGCTAAGCGAGTATGAATTCTTCCTCCTTGCATCGGAAAGATCAACAACCCCAGGAAGCAGACAATGAAAACAGAAACCCGGCGGTGCTTCCCATCCACCTTATTAGGAGATTGGTGAAACTGTACATGGGGAGGAAGATGGACCTATATATGGTGGTTATTGAACTAGATGAGGCTTACGAAAAAGTACAATGGGAGCCCATGTAGCATACTAGGGTGATTAAGAACATGTATGATGGAGTTAAGACTAGAGTTACGACGATTAGAGGAGACTCGGAACATTTTCTGGTGGTGATGGGGTTGCACTAAGGATAAACTCTTAGCCTGTTTTTATTTGCCATAGCGATGGATGTATTGATGCGCCATATTCAAGGGGGGGTGATTTGGTACATATTATTTTCTGATGACATTGTACTGATTAACGAAACGAGAGGTGGGGTCAATGCGAAGCTAGAGATTTAGAGACAGGCCCTGGAGTCTCAAGGTATCAAGATAATCAGGACTAAAGTAGAAACTTAGAGTACAGGTTCAGTGACGGAACTCATGAAGCAGATGGGTATGTAATGCTTAATACACAAGTAATCTCCAAGAGAGGAAATGTCAAGTACCTTGGATCAGTAATCCCGAATAATGAAAAGATTGACGATGATGTCACACATTGTATTCGAGTGGGTCGGTAAAATAGAGGCTTGATCTCGCCTAAACTCACACCACAATTAGATAGTGAGGCGGTCGAAGCAATAATAAATCCAACAAGAGTTGGTATCGAATCCACAGGGAGTTAAAATTTGGATTAAGTATATAACTTGAGTAAATGTCTGATGTGCCTTAGATTGGACTTCCACATATTCATTAGTTATTTTCTATTTCTACTTTTAGCTAATGATTGCAAATAATAACTAGAAGACTGTGTTTTTGGTTTTGAGTGTTTTTCAAACAATAAAGGAATCTAGGGTCGTGACTTCCCCCTAGGTGGCTACCTAATGGGTTGTAAACTATAGGGCAAGTTTGATTTATCGGGTTCGTGGTATAGCAAACACACGCAATTGCTCGCTCTATACCTCTCGGTAGTTTGAGTGATTTTGCCCGATTTGGTTTTCTCAAGCCCAAATGGGTATTTGCACAAATCAAGTGATATATGCTCAAGTCGGGTCTTACTATCTCTAGATTTGACCCTTTAATTAGGCCTATCAATTTCTTGAATTCACCCTAATTCCTTGCTAGCCAAGTTTTCCTAAACCTAGTCTCTCTTTCTCAAGCAAAGACTAGGTCAAAAAGGCATGAATCAATATTTGCAACCATTAATTCTAGAATTTAAGCATAAACAAGGGTAGATATCACTAGCCCAATCATAAACAAGCCCTAAAATTAAATACACATTAAGTATCCACACTAGGGTTGAGCCACATCCCTAGCTAAAGATTTAGCTACTCATGATAAATGAAGAAATACATGAAGAAATTAAGGTAGAATGCATAATCATAGATTAAACAAAGAAAAACTAATGTTAAGAAGTCAATCTAATACAAATTTACTCAAATAAGTAAAGAAAAATACGCAGGTGCACCTCTGCAAACTAAACTTAACCTAAAAATGACATAAAGTTGTATTTATACTAAGCTGAAAATATCTGACATAAATGCCCCTACAGAGGTTGTGCGGCCGCATAATTCTGATGCGGACCGCAAAATGGTCTTCTAAGGCCGCACAATTCTAGTGCGGTCCCCAGTCATGGGAAATCGGGCTTGAAATCTTCAGGCTTTTGTGGTCCGCATAAAAGTGGTGCGGCCGCACTTCGGATTATGCGGCCGCACAAAAGTGATGTGGTCCGCACTCCTAGACTTTCCAACTCTCTGAATCTCAACTCTGCTGTCCGCATAAAATGGATGTGGCCGCACTTGACCTCCTACGGCCATACAATTTCAGCGCGGTCCGTACTCCCTGAGCTGGCCAAAACATACTCTCTGAATCTACTTCTGTGGCTGCACTGCTATCTCATTTGCCCTGTTTTGGTTCTTGTTCACTTTAGACTCCTTTATGAGTTGATTTTCACTTCTATGGCTCGTTTCCCAATATTCCTGCAAGTAAGCACATTTTGTTAGTTTCCGGGAATACCTTTGAGCATTTTTGAGCTAAAACGCAAGTAAAAGAGAGGAAATAAGCGGTCAAAATCCCTACTTATGAACTCTCCCAAACTTAAGCTTTTGCTTGTTCTCAAGCAAATAAGGCAATTGCCACCTCCACTAGAAAAAGGGATATTTCGGCTGGCCTAAGGTGAATTAGACACACATCAACTGGGACCAACAATTACCCACAATACATATGAATTATCAACAACGCAATGATTTGACTTTTCGAGTACAATAGTTCTAGTGTGAAACTAAAGCATCAAAAGTTGACTCTATTCATCAAGGAAGCTCGCTCTTTCACGTAGGTCATTGTGGATCTCAAATCCTCCTCCTCTACTCTCTATTAGCAAATCTCACTTTAGAATGTAACACTCGAAGAAAGGATTGTGAAAAGTTCGCTCATCTCTCTCAAAAGAACGTCACAAGTCCGGCTTTAAGTATCATAAGCTTGCCCCTCATGTAAATCACCACTAATGTAAGCTACTCAACTTGAAATCATATAGGGGTTTTGTGGGATGCAATGAAGGCTTTTGGATCAAGGTAGGACTTGTTGGAATAGAATGGTTTCATCTTTCCTTAATCACTCCATTTTCTCTTTTTGGCTCATACTTTCTCGACTCTTTGAGTAATTTTCTTCTTCTTCGGGGGAACTAGAGAGACGTAACGTCACTCTTTCTTGAGCATGACATTCATTTTTCTCCTTTTCTATTTAATTAAGCTTTTCCTCCTTATTTTCTTTTGGATTACCTTCAACTCTTCACTTTATTCACTTTCTTTTTGGTATTTTTCTTTTTGTTCTTTCTTTCTTTTCTTTGCCTTCCCTTTTCTTCATTTCTTTCTCTTCTTTGTACCTTTCATCACTTTTAAACTCCTCTTCTCTCACCCAAACTTACGTTTTTGCCAATTGTTTCTCAAGAATGCTAAGGAAAGATCGGGTGCCAAGAGAGGGTCATTACAAAACGGATGAAGACTTGTAACGTGGTTATTGAAAGAAAAAGGGCTTCGGCTCAAAGGGGTTGACTAGGGATATAACATTGGTAGACCATGGAAGATTTCAAATTTCAAATTGGATCAAGGAGAGGCTATGATCATTTCTCAAGCCAAGCTACACTTAGAATTTCGCCTAGACAAACATTTGGGATAAGTTACACTTAGCACGGGTACTTGGACTTGCAACTAAACATCTCACCTCTCACGCTTCTGGATTGCTAAAAAGAACAGAGTTGAGGGCCCACAACAACCCTAGCTAAGATTGAGAATCACAAATGGCTCGATTTGAACCACTCCATGACTGCTTAAGTCAACATAAGAGTCAAAGAGTCACAACTAGAGCTATCTTCTTCCAACAACTTGTTTATAACCATACGATCATAGCTAAATTTGTTGGTACCAAGTAAAGCATGCTTGAAACCCCTTTTATTCATTACTACTATATTTACCAAAACATAAAAGAAAACGGACTCAATCCCTTAAGAAGGTTGTCACGTCTTCCATCATTGGGAAGAGCCACCTTGCTCACACAAAAATCTACCTTTGGAAAGAACCGTGCATTAAGAAAACCAAAGGCTTATTGTTCACTCAAAACGTAAAAAGAAACTTGCAAAATAAAAAGAAGCTACTAAAGTAAATAAGAAGTTGTACTGTTAAAGAAAAGCAAACTAAAAAAAGCGAGGAAATAAACTACAGAAAGCGAGATAAAAGAATATACAAACCGAAGTCAAATGAATATATACATAAGGGAGAAGAATATATACATAAGGGGAATGAATATTTACATCAAATGGAGAAAACATATACATACCAAAGGAAAATAAAGATGAAAGAAAAATAGTATCAGAGTTATTACAGCTTAAACGTCAGATAATCAGAATAAACCACCCCCGAAATGAAAAATAAGCATTGTCCCCAATTCTTACCAAAAATAAGGACAGGGAAATGGTAGAGAGTTAAGAGAACTCCCTATGTGGTCTCAGTCTGCATAGGATCATCAGTAACCTCAGCCTCAAGCTGTATCTCATCATCACCAAGCCGAGGGTCAACTGGGTTGCTGAGCATCCGGATCATCTCCTCAGCAATGTGGGAAGTGGCAATCGGCTCCTCAGACTGGCCGGCTGCTGCCTCTGGTGCTGATGGTGCTGTCTCCATGAGCAGGTCCAATGGCAAATCTCCAAGCAGATGCAATCTTCTCGACCTCCTTTGTTACCTTCTCCACAGACCTCTTTCATGCTTAAGACTTCTTCATCTTCCTGACGTGCTTGGTCAAGTCTGCAATGACCTTCCCATGTGCCACTAGAGTATCTGTAATAGTCTTCTGGTTTTCCAGAATCTTCTTCAATTCTTCCTCCACTAACGGAGGTACCTGTGGTTGTGCTGGGGCTGCTGGGGCTGAGGACTGTGCTGTAACAGCACTGGAAATATCAGTCAGCTTTGTATTAGCTGCCTGTATCCAGTTCTTGAGACTCGCCAATGCCTGGGAGACTCACAGCGCAGTCTGAGGATAGGTAGATGAAGCTGGCACTTGCAATGGAACTGCTAATCTAGCAGTAGCTGGTGGACTGGAGGATAAAGATGGTGGCATGGCTGCAGTCCCCGTGGAAGTACATGCTACTGTGGAAGGCTGAGCAGCTGAATCAGTAACTATTACCACTGGCTCCTCAGACTAGCCAGTGGAGGTAGTAGCTTTGCCTTTGAATTTAGGGTTGTCAGCTCCCTGAAGGTGGTACCAGGAGAAAGGCTTTTTGGCCTTCACATCTATGTCATCATGCTTCGACTCCACCCCTTGATCCTTGAAGTATTCAGTGAGGAAGTTTGGGTACTGCACTGCCTCTAGTGCTTGAAACCCCACATACTTGTTCAGTGCACAGGAGTCAAAACGGATCTTCAGATTCCGCACTTTTGTCACCTTCGTTCCCTGTTTGATGTGAGCAACATTTGCGTAGAAATCCTTGACCAGGTACTCATTTGCATCTAGAACTTTGTTGGTGAACCAGCTCCAACCTTTCCGCTCTTGGAATTGCTTGAGGATATTGGGGTTGTGCTTGTTCAGGTCTTTCATTAAGAACTGGCGCTGAAGAGTGAGCGACCTCTGTGGCCACCATTCCCGGAACTTTGTGAAGGCATTGGCACTAACAAATCTATTCTCTCATATCTCCAGCCTCCGTGATCTTTCTAACCATGGCATTGCAGTATCGCCCCTTCTCCCATCATCTGGGACATCATTATCATCTATGTTTATTGGAGCAAGGTTAGCTGGTGAGGAAGAGGGCTCAGAGTCTTGGCTGCCCTCTTCCGAACCTTTAGTTGAACTAGCAGCTGAAGAAGACTCATCCACTAAGTGGAATTTCCGAGAGAATTGTTGTGATTGTTCTTCTTGTTGTGCTTGGGCTTCCGGTTGTGCTTGCACGGAGTTAACCTCAGAAGCTTCCCGGATGGGACATGCTCACTGGTTTCCGAGGTATCAAGGGCTCTATTTGCTATTGCTATCTTTCTTATAACCTTCGTTCCCTATTTGATGTGAGCAAAATTTGCGTAGAACTCCTTGACCAAGAACTCATTTCCATCTAGAACTTTGTTGGTGAACCAGCTCCAACCTTTCCCCTATTGGAATTGCCTGAGGACATTGGGGTTGTGCTTGTTCAGGTCTTTCATTAAGAACTGGCGCTCAAGAGTGAGCAACCTTTGTGGCCACTATTCTCGAAACTTTGTGAAGGCATTGGCACTAACAAATCTATGCTCCCATATCTCTGGCCTCCATGATCTTTCTAACCCCGGCACTGCAGTATCGCCCCCTCTCCCATCATCTGGGACATCATCATCATCAAAGTTTATTGGACCAGGGGGAGCAAGTGAGGAACAGACTCATCCACCAAGTGGAATTTCCGAGAGAATTATTGTGATTATGCTTCTTGTTGTGCTTAGGCTTCCGGTTGTGCTTGCACGGAGTTACCCTCAGAAGCTTCCCCGGATGGGACATACTCACTAGTTTCCGAGGTATCAGGGGCTCTATTTACGGTTGCTTTCTTGCTTATAACCCTATGAAGTGTAAGAGGTAGGCTGATTTTACCTCGACCCCGGCCTCGGGAGGGTTCTGCCCTCCCTTTTGATAGACCACCTTTACCACGTGACCGAACCATTGTCTGTAGCGTATAAGAACAAGAATCAGTGACAATTGAAGGTTATAATGTATACAGAGGCATGATGGAAAGTTGCAGTAAAAGTGTCTTAGAAAGGCAGTGCGGACCATATAAAAGTGAGTGCAACCGCAGACTGCTTATTGTGGACCGCACAAAAATGAGTGCGGCCGCAGAGCCCCAGGTTCAGACTACTGGGGTCTCTGAAGTTACATCATTGCGGACCACACAAAAATGAGTGCGGCCGCACCAAGCCATTGGGACCGCACAATAATGATTGAGGCCGCATAAGTGAAGCTCACCTAACTTAGAGGACTGCAGACCGCACAAAAATGAGTGCGGCCGCATAGCATCCACTGCGGACCACACAAAAATGTGTGCGACCGCACAATTCAAATTTGACCGGCACTGACCTAGGGTTCATGCATTTTTGTTCTCTAATTGACATGGTTTTAGCAATCAAACCTCATTAACTAATTACCCAGACCCCAATTAACGTTTAACAAGCTACCCCCATGATTTTAAGCAAAAACAAGGAAACACTGACATTTTTGAGCATGTAATTAACCCTAAATCAAAGAACAAAAGCAAATAAAAGATGGAGAATCTAATGAAGAAATGAACATACCAATATTGAAGATGCAGGTGATGAAATGAGGGAACAATTTGAGATCAAATAGGAATTATACTGTGCAAGCTTTGCTTTACATCTCAGAGGAGCGAAGAGTGTAAAATGAAGAGAGAAGTCCTATTTGTACTTTTACCCGTGGGACCCCGTCTTTTACATGAGTGCGGCCGCATAATTTTGATGTGGACCACACTCCTTACCTACCCTTGAGATGACTGGCCAAGGACCGCACAAAAATGAGTGCAGCCGCAGCATCAGTTCGGTCCGCAGAAAAATGTGTGTGGCCGCATTTTCTTAAGCGTTTTTGACAAACCAACTTCAGAGACCATGCATTTTGACACAGCCAAATTTTTCATGCACGGTCCCTGCAATGCACACCCGTTCCTGCATACACTTCAAAACTAGTTAGCACAAAACCAATCCTATCTAAAAGAAGGAAAATAAAATAAAGAAAAAGACATGGGTTGCCTACCAAGAAGCGCCTGATTTAACGTCACGGCACGACGCAAATTACCAATCACTTGAAATGAAGGACCGCCACAATGTGGCCATAATCAACCTTGCCAGGATAATGTTTAACCCGGTGCCCATTTACTCTAAAAAACTCATCATTCTTATTTTTCAAGTCTAGAGCACCATAGGGGGTTATATTCACTACTTCAAAGGGCCCACTCCATTTTGATTTCAACTTGCCCGGAAACATCCTCAACCGGGAATTGACCAATAGCACAAGATCGCCTTCTTTGAACTTCTTGTTATGGATATACTTGTCATGGAGGTACTTCATCTTCTCCTTATAAAGGGCTAAACTTGTGTAGGCATGATACCGGAATTCGTCAAGCTCATTCGTATGTGCCACTCTTAGGATTGCAGCGACATCCCACTCAAGGTTCAACTTTTTCAACGCCCAAATGGCCTTATGCTCAAGTTCTAATGGAAGATGACACGCCTTCACAAACACCAATAGACATGGAGACATCCCAATCGGCATCATGTGGGCCGTCCTATAAGCCCAAAGAGAATCATCAAGTTTTCTTGACCAATCCGTTCGGTTGGCATTCACAGTCTTTGATAAAATACTCTTGATCTCCCGGTTGGAGAATTCAACCTGTCCGCTTTCTTGAGGATGGTAGGTGTTAGACCTCCACCACGTTGAGCTTGACTTGAAAACGAGAGCATTGTCATGAGGCAGCAAGAGTGTTGCAAGGTAGGTGCACGAGTAGCACCAAGTCAAAAAGGGAAACGGGCAAGTGATGGCCAAGGCTTTGACGGAGGCGAGGCATCTTGGCAACGGCTTGACAATGAGTTGCGCGCTGAGGGTGACACTTGATCATGGCAAAGGCATCAAGGCATGAGTCAATGATTCCAAGGCAAGGCAAAAACGAAGTTACGAAGGCAGGCTAAAGTGCAACGGAAGGCAGTGCGCGGGACAGACTTATCATGATATTGGGGCGCGGCAAAGGGCCATGTTCGTGGGAAATGGCATAGGCAAAATGTGGCTACAATACAGCTAGATACAATGGAATTAGCACCTGATTCAAGCCAAGGCACGAAAATGGGCACCAAGCTTCAGATTGACCAAGTCAAGAGCGCTTACGGCACATGATGTGCATATGGGCAGCAGTTGGCTTTGTTCAAAATGCTGGCATATGGGAGTTAGCACGTTTTTGGCCATGTTTCCATTATTATTGGCATGATCTTTACATGTTCCTAGTAGTTGGGGGTTATCAACTACATTAGGCTAAAATAGTGGTTGTGTGGGACAAGTGTCTAAGCCTAAGGCAACTAATGTAAGAAAAAGGGGATGGTTCATGTGTTATAGATGGGCAGCACCCTTTATGTTTGTGGCATAAGTGAAAAATTTGTAAGAGTACACATTGAGTTAGGAAAGAGTCCTAAGTCTGGTTTTCAAGAGTGAAAACACCTAAGGCTAAGAGTAGTCTTGTGAGGGTCAAGAGTGATCTTCTTGTACACGGCATTATACTTCGAGTTTGAGTTTCTTTGTATGTTCGAGTTAAATACAAAGTTGGGAAAAAAGTTTCCTGTATATTATGCCTTGGGTTCATCTAAATTTCTGTTGTCTTTACTTATTTTTCGTTGCCTAAAATTAGTCCTAAACTTACTACATTGAAAGCTGTCTAAAATATTCTAAGTCCAAAGTTGCTGTAATTTTGGCTAAGTGTTGGAGCAGGCTGAAGTGAAGTGTGAGACTTGGCTGCCGCGCAGGCTGTTTTTTGTGTGACATAAAATGTGCCTGTGACAACTAGTATCAGAGCGGAGCTAGTTCGTGACGGAGACACGACGGGCAGTGGCAGATTTCGTGGTCTTGTTTGAGAACATGGCCGGTGGTAACAACGAACTGCGGGAAAGGCTAACAAAACTGGAGGCATTGGTGGGAAATCTTCCTGAAGGTAAAGAAACTCAGACTCTCATGACAAGGCTTGCCTACCTTGAGGAAGAATTGGCAAGGCTAAGTCAAGAGAATGCGGATCTGAAAGCCGAGATAGTGGTACTGCGACGTGCTATGGGTGAGGATGCTCCTCAACGTGGTGCTAATCGTCTCAAGGTGATAATTCCTGAACCTAAGGCATATGGTGGTGCAAGAAGTGCACGTGAATTGGAGAATATTCTTTGGGATATGGAGCAGTACTTTCATGCTATTCGTGTGCAAGATGAGAAGGAGAAAGTAACCTTGAGTAGCATGTATTTGAGTGAAGATGCTAAGCTATGGTGGCGCACTCGTGTGACTGAAGATAAAAGTTTGGGCAGACCAAAGATTGAGTCGTGGGAGCGGCTTAAAAAGGAAATGAAGGATCAGTTCCTTCCTAGCAATACGTCTTGGATTTCTAGGGACAAACTGAAAAAGTTAAAGCAAACCGGATAAGTTAGAGCATATGTCAAAGAGTTCACTTCTTTGATGTTGAGCATCAGCAATATGTCGGAAGAAGACAAATTGCACAACTTCATGAGCGAGCTGCAACAATGGGCACAATTGGAGTTGCGTAGGCAGAATATCCAAAACCTCGCAAGTGTCGTGGCTGCGCCTGATGCATTAGGCGATTTTCACTTGAATGATGAAATTTCTGCTTCAAAGTCCAACGACGCAAAGAAGGACAAGGCAGAGGAGTGGAAGAAATGTGAAAACAACAATGCTAATGAAGACAAGGGGAAGGGAAAGCATGAGGCTGGAACTTCAAAATGCAAGGAGAAGGGCAGCAAATTCAGTGGTTATTTCCTTTATGATGGGCCACATCGAGCAAGGGATTGCTCGAAGAAGGCAGTGTTAAATGCTATGACTGCCGCGGACAAGAGAGCTGCATTAGAGGCAATGACTAGTGACAAACAAGTGGCTGGAATGAATGCAATTGTAGTCGAAGATAAGGGAGTCCAAGGGGCGTTGCTTGTCAACCCCTTAGGACTGATAAATTGAGCTAACCTCGATGAGGACGTCGAGTTTCAAAGGATGTGGGTGCTTTGTTAGACCTCCACCACTTTGAGCTTGACTTGACAACGAGAGCGTTGTAATGAGGCAGCAAGAGTGTTGCAAGGCAGGTGCACGAGTAGCACCAAGTCAAAAAGGGAAACAGGCAAGTGATGGCCAAGGCTTTGACGGAGGCGAGGCAGCTTGGCAAGGGCTTGACAATGAGTTGCGGGCTGAGGGTGATACTTGATCATGGCAAAGGCATCAAGTCATGAGGCAGTGATGCCAAGGCAAGGCAAAAATGAAGTGACAAAGGCAGGCTAAAGTGCAACGGAAGGCAGTGCCCGGGACAGACTTGTCATGATATTGGGGCGTGGCAAAGGGCTATGTTCGTGGGCAATGGCATAGGCAAAATGTGGCTACAATGCAGCTGGATACAATAGCATTGGCGCCTAATTTAAGCCAAGGCACGAAAATGGGCACCAAGCTTCAGATTGACCAAGTCAAGAGCGGTTACGGCACATGCTGTGCACATGGGCAACAGTTGTCTTTGTTCAAAAAGCTGGCATATGGGAGTTAGCACGTTTTTGGCCATGTTGCCATTATTATTGGCATGATCTTTACATGTTCCTAGTAGTTGGGGGTTGTCAACTACATTAGGCTAAAATAGTGGGTTGTGTGGGACAAGTGTCTAAGCCTAAGGCAACTAATGTAAGAAAAAGGGGTTGGTTCATGTGTTATAAATGGGCAGCACGCTTTATTTTTTGTGGCATAAGTGAACAACGTGTAAGAGTACACATTGACTTAGGAAAGAGTCCTAAGTCTGGTTTTCAAGAGTGAAACACCTAAGGCTAAGAGTAGTCTTATGAGGGTCAAGAGTGATCTTCTTGTACACGGCATTGTACTTCGAGCTTGAGTTTCTTTGTATGTTCGAGTTAAATACAAAGTTGGAAAAAGAGTTTCCTGTATATTGTGCCTTGTGTTCATCTAAATTTCTGTTGTCTTTACTTATTTTTCGTTGCCTAAAATCAATCCTAAACTTACTACGTTGAAAGCTGTCTAAAATATTCTAAGTCCAAAGTTGCTGTAATTTTGGCTAGGTGTTGGAGCAGGCTGAAGTCAAGTGTGAGACTTGGCTGCCGTGCAGGTTGTTTTTTGTGTGACATAAAATGCGCCTGTGACAGTAGGGGCTGGAGACTTTATGAGTGACACCTACTTGGTGAGTAAGGTATCAAAAGCCCGGATGCAAAAGTGCGAACCCCCATCACTAATAATGGCCTGCGGAGTACCAAACCTTGTGAAGATGTTCTTTTTCAAGAAAGCCACCACACTTCGAGCTTCATTGTTGGGTAAAGCCACAGCTTCAACCCATTTCGACACATTGTCCACAGCTACCAAAATGTAAGTGTTCCCACAAGAGCTCACGAACGGTCCCATGAAATCAATACCCCAAACATCAAAGATATGAATATCTAAAATGATGGTAAGGGGAATCTCATTCTTCTTAGAAATTCCATTGGCTCTTCGGCATTCATCACAACGCTTTACAAGATCACTAGAGTCTTTGTAGAGGGTAGGCCAATAGAATCCACAAGTCAAAACTTTTGTAGCCGTTCTCGCTCCACCATGGTGACCACCATACGATGAAGAGTGGCAAGCCTCAAGAATTCCCATTTGTTCTTCTTTCGGCACACATCGCCAGATCACACCATCGGTACATATATAGAAAAGATACGGCTCATCCCAATAGTAATCCAAACAATTCTATTTGAGCTTCTTCCTCTGGTTATAAGAGAACTCATTCAGTACAATGTTGCTCATAAGATAGTTAACTAGATCGGCGAACCATGGCATCCCGGTCATTGAAACGGATAGGAGTTGCTGGTCGGGAAATGAATCATTGATCTCAAGGCCGTCATGTGGCCTCCCCTCATCCTTCAAACGGGACAAGTGGTCCACCACTTGATTCTCACTACCCTTGCGTCTTGAATCTCTAGATCAAACTCTTGCAAAAGAAGCACCCACCGCATCAACCTTGCCTTAGAATATTTCTTGCTCATTAAATATCGAAGCGCCGCACGGTCGGTGTGAACAATCACCTTAGTACCCATCAAATATGGCCAGAACTTCTCCATGGCAAATACAATAGCAAGTAGCTCCTTTTCGGTTACTGTGTAGTTGACTTGGGCATCATTCATGGTCTTGCTAGCATAGTAGACCGTATGGAAGATTTTATTGATTCTTTGCCCCAACACCGCTCCAACCGCATCATCACAAGCAACACACATGAGCTCAAAAGGCAAGCTCTAATCCGGTGCGGTGATAATAGGAGTAGTAGTCAACTTGAATTTAAGCAACTCGAATGCCTTCATACAATCTTCATTGAAATGGAACTTGGCATCCTTCTCCAAAGTTAACACAAAGGGTTTACCACCTTGGAAAAGTCCTTGATGAATCGGCGATAAAAACCCGGATAACCCAAGAAGCTCCTCACTCCCTTCATGGATATAGGAGGAGGGAGCTTGGAGATCACCTCAATCTTAGCTTGGTCAACCTCAATACCATGTTTTGAAATTTTGTGGCCGAGGACAATCCCTTCCTCAACCACGAAGTGACACTTCTCCCAATTCAACACTAAATTAGTCTCCTCACATCTAGCCAATACCCTATCCAAATTGTTCAAACACCATTCAAACGAATTCCCAACCATAGAAAAATCATCTATAAAGACCTCAAGAATATCCTCCACCATGTCGATGAAAATAGCCATCATACACCGTTGAAAAGTCGCCGGTGCATTACACAACCCAAAACGTATCCTCGAGAATGCGAAAGTACCATAGGGACAAGTGAAAGTGGTCTTCTCTTGGTCCTCAGGAGCAATAAGGATTTGGTTATAACCGGAGTATCCATCCAGAAAGCAATAAAAAGCACGCCCGGCCAACCTATCAAGCATTTGGTCAAGAAATGGAAGCGGGAAATGATCTTTCCGAGTAACTTTGTTGAGCTTCCTATAATCTATGAACACTCTCCACCTAGTTAAGGTTCTTGTTGGGATCAATTCATTCTTGTCATTTGTTAGCACAGTCATGCCCCCTTTCTTTGGGACACATTGCACCGAAGAGGTCCACGAGGTATCAGAACTAGGGTACACAACCCCGACATCTAACCACTTGATTATCTCCTTCTTCACCACCTCTTGCATTTATTCATTCAATCTTCTTTGATGTTCAATGGAGGGTTTGTCACCCTCTTCCAAAATAATCTTGTGCATGCAAAAGGCGGGGCTTATGCCCCGGATATCCGCCAAAGTCCAACCGATTGCTCTTTTCCTCCTTTGTAGCACCTCCAAAGTGGCTCTGCCTGCACGTTAGTTAAGCACGAAGAAAGGATAACTGATAAAGTAGAGGAAGGTCCAATGAATTCATACCTGAGATGCGGAGGCAATGGCTTTAGCTCCAAGGTAGGAGGCTCCTCGATTGAGGGCTTTGTTGGAGGAGTCTTCCGGTTTTCAAGATCCAAAGATTTTCGGGGCTCATAAGTGTACGACCCCATGCCTTGCAAGGCATTTACACACTCCACATAGCCATCACTCTCCTCATCATCATCTAGGTTGAGCAAAACGGCTTCCAATTTGTCCTCAACATTCATTGTTGCACTAGCATCATCAACTATCACGTCGGTCGCCAAATCCACAAATGGATTCATTACTATTCGGTTGCCTAATTGATTTGCACACAGGGAAGACCACCTTTTCGTCACCTACCCGGAAAGTGAGCTCATCGGCTTCCACATCAACAAGAGCCTTCCCCGTAGCAAGGAAAGGTCTACCCAAAATGATAGGCACCTCATAGTCCACTTCACAATCAAGGATAACGAAGTTCGCTGGGAGGATGAACTTATCAACTCTAACCAAAACATCATCAATAATACCCAAAGGCCTCTTCATTATCCTATCCGCCATTTGGAACCTCATGGATGTGGGTCTTAGTTGCCCAATTCCCAATGTTTTAAACACCGAGTAGGGCATCAAGTTGATACTTGCCCCGAGATCACATAATGCTTTGGAAAAATCGGCGCTCCCAATAGTGCAAGGGATTGTGAAAGCGCCCAGATCTTCCAACTTTGGAGCCATTGAGTGCACAATAGCACTCACTTGGTGAGTCATCTTGATGGTCTCACAATTCATTGATCTTTTCTTGGTTACCAAATCCTTCATGAATTTTGCATATCCCGGCATTTGTTACAATGCCTCAACCAACGACACATTAGTTGAAAAACTCTTCATCATATCAATAAACTTTTTGAATTAGTTTTCACTGTTTTGCTTTGCAAGCCTTTGAGGGTATGAAGGAGGAGGCCTTGGCGTTGGTGCCTTACCCTTTGGCACTACCGGTTCCGGCATGTCAATCATGTGTTCCCTAGACGGCTTCACCTCTTCTTGCATCTCCTCCACACCTTCATCTATGTCAATTCTCACTTCTTCATTAGCTTGAACCATATTGCTTGGGATTTCATCCTCTTGAACCATAACATCTTCATCCACAATCCTTCTTTGATTTGAGGTGGTTGTATCTCCACCTTTTCCACTTCTAGTAGTTATGGCCATGGTATGTCCCGTATTATTACCACCCTTCGGGTTCACCACTGTATCACTAGGTAGTGCCCCCTTAAGACGAGTGTTCAAAGCTTGTGAGATTTGGCCTAATTGAACCTCCAAATTCTGAATAGAAGTGTTGTGCGAGGCTATTTGAGCATCAGAGTCGGCATTCTTCTCCATCATCTGTTTAAACATGTTTTTAGTTCTACCCATCTCATTGGAAGAAGAGCTCGGGCCTTGACAAGGATAGGGAGGTGGATTGTTTGGTTGTTCAAACATCAGAGGCCTTTGAAAACCCAGCCCCCGGTTGTTGTTGTTGTTCCACCCTCCTTGATTATTGCCTCCCTAATTGCCTTGATTGTTGTTGCCCCAATTGCCTTGATTTTCTTGATTATTCCAGTTGCTTTGATTAGAATTATCACCACTCCAGTTGCCTTGGTGGTTTTGGTTGTTCCAATTACCTTGGTTACCTTGTGTCCTCAATTGTTGTTGATTTTGCCCTTGAGCATTGTTTCTTTGACCTTGATAATTATTGACATATTGAACTTCTTCATCTTGCTCATTGAATGAATCACCTTGATCATAACCACTATCATCTTGCATAAATTGTTCCGGACGGTTTTGTATTTGTTGACCTTATTGCCGTCTTTTGTTTACCATCATATTCACACCTTCCATTGCATGCACTTGTTTCGGCCCTTGAACTTGTTGAAGCTGAGCCTTGTCCAATTGGTTCATGGTAGTTGTCAACTCGGCTAGCTCCTTGTATAGGTGAATAACATTAGGTTCACCTTGTGGCACATATGCTCTACTTTGCCATGCCGAAGAGGTATTGCCATCTCATCAAGAATTTCACAAGCTTTGGCATACGGCGTGTTCATGAAGTTACCCACGGCGAGTTGGTTAACCACACATTGATTAGTTGTGTTGATCCCCCTGTAGAAGGTCTATTGGATCATGGCCTCGGTCATATCATTATTCGGACACTCTTTAACCATGGTACGATATCTTTTCGAAATCTCGTGCAATGGCTCATTGGGTTCTTGCTTGAAAGCAAGAATCTCATCCCGAAGCGTTGCCATATGTCTCGGAGAGAAGAATTTGGAAATGAACTTTTCTACCAACTCACCCCAAGTGGTGATGGAATGGTTGGGCAACCTCTCTAACCCGTCCAATGCTTTTCCCCGTAGAGAAAAGGGAAATAGCCTCAACCTCAGCGCGTCCTCAAAAATATTTGTTTGCTTTCTCCCCCCAACAAGTATCGACGAACCCCTTGAGATGCTTGTAGGCATTTTGATTCGGAGCCCCAGTGAAGAAACCCTGTTGTTCAAGTAATGTAAGCATCACGTTGGTGACTATAGCACTTGCATAACCCTCGTTTGGCAATTGTCGGTGGTTGTCGCTCTTGGTGGAGGTGGGGGAGGGATGGGCACATTATCGTGAGGCGGGCGGCCTCGTCTATTAGCTTGAGGTTCAACAGGAACCTCATCCATTGCATCATCATCCACATCCTCCCCCAATGGCACATTTCCAATGGGATCGTTGTTGAGAGCCATTTTCGTACCTAAAATCAATTCAAACACAAATTAGTAACTTGGAAGGAAAGAAAGACAAAACACACAAAAACCTAGATATATAGCTAAATCCGTTTAATTCCCTAGCAATGGCGCCAAAAATTGATCTCGCCCAAACTCACACCATAATTAGGTAGTGAGGCGGTCGAAGTAATAATAAACCCAACACGAGTCGGGATCGAATCCACAGGGAGTTAGAATTTGGATTAGGTATATAACTAGAGTAAATGTATGATGTGCCATAGATTGGACTTCCACATATTCATTGGTTGTTTTCTATTTCGACTTTTAGCTAATGATTGCAAATAATAACTAGAAGACAGTGTTTTTGGTTTTGAGTGTTTTTCAAATGATAAAGGAATCTAGGGTCGTGACTTCCACCTAGGTGGCTACCTAACGAGTTGTAAACTATAGGGCAAGTTTGATTTATCGGGTTCGTGGTATAGCAAACACACGCAATTACTCGCTCTATATCTCTCTGTAGTTTGAGTGATTTTGCCCTATTTGGTTTTCTCAAGCCCAAATGGGTATTTGCACAAATCAAGTGATATATGCTCAAGTCGATTCTTACTATCTCTAGATTTGACCCTTTAATTAGGGCTATCAATTTCTTGAATTCACCCCAATTCCTTGCTAGCCAAGTTTTCCTAAACCTAGTCTCTCTTTCTCAAGTAAAGACTAGGTCAAAAAGGCATGAATCAATGTTTGCAACCATTAACTCTAGAATTTAAGCATAAAAAAGGCTAGATATCACTAACCCAATCACAAACAAGCCCTAAAATTAAATGCACATTAAGTATCCACACTAGGTTTGAGCCACAACCCTAGCTAAAGATTTAGCTACTCATGAAAACGAAGAAATACAAGAAGAAATTATGGTAGAATGCATAATCATAGATTAAACAAAAAAAAACTAATGTTAAGAAGTCAATGTAATATAAATTTACTCAAAGAAGTAAAGAAAAACGTTCAGGTGCACCTCTGCACATTAAACTTAACCTTAAAATGACAAAAAGTTGTATTTATACTAAGCTGAAAATATCTGACAAAAATACCCCTATGGAGGTTGTGCGGCCGCATAATTCTGATGCGGACCGCAAAATGGGCTTCTACGGCTGCACAATTCTAGTGCGGTCCGCAGTCTTGGGAAATTGGGCTTGAAATCTTCAAGCTCCTGCGGTCCGCATAAAAGTGGGTGCGGCCGCACTTAGGATTATGCGGCCACACAAAAGTGATGCGGTCCGCACTCCTAAACTTTCCAACTCTCTGTATCTCAACTCTGCGGTCCGCATAAAAATGGATGCGGCCGCACTTGGGCTCCTGCGGCCGCACAATTTCACTGCGGTCCGCACTCCCTGAGCTGGCCAAAACATACTCTCTGAATCTCCTTCTGTGGCCGCACTAGAATTGTGCGGTCCGCATTGCAATCTCATTTGGCTCGTTTCCTATATTCCTGCAAGTAAGCACATTTTCTTAGAATTCGGGAATAAGCGGTTAAAATCTCTACTTATCAAGGCTTAATTTTGGCGTTTTATGTGATAAGAGGGTGGAACCTAGACTTAAAGATAAGTTCAGTGGTGATTAGACCGACTATGTTATATTGGGCAGAGTGTTGACCAGTCAAAAACTCCCATATCTAGAAGATAAAACAACAGAGATGAGAATACTAAGATGGATGTATCTGTATACTAGGAAAGATAAGATTAAGAATGACGTTATCCGAGACATGGTGGGAGAAGCCCTAATGGAGGGCAAGATGAGGGAAGCAAGGTTGAGATGGTTTGGACATGTGAAGAGAAGGGGTATAGATGCTCCGATGATGAGGTGTCAGAGCTTGGCCTTGATGGGTCCGAAAAAAGGTAGAGGTAGGCCTAAGAAGTATTGGGCAGAAGTGATTAGGCAGGATATGTCGCAGCTTTGGCGTACTGAGGGCATGAACCTTGATAGGAGTGTATGGAGGTCGAGAATTAGGGCAGGAGGTTAGTAGGTAATCGAGTGTTTTTCTATGCCATACCCGTACGTAGTAGTATTAGTTTTGTACTTCCATTTTCTTAGAGTTCTATTTGTCACATGTTATTTTTTTCGCTTCAGTTAGATTACTCTTGTTGTTATATTATTGCTTATTGATTTCCACTCTTTTTTTTTTGTTTTCCTTGAACCGAGTGTCTTTGAAAACAACCATTTTATCTCCACAAGGTAGGGATAAGAGGTAGGGATAAGGTTTGCGTACACACTACTCCTCAGATTTTAGTTGTGAGATTACACTGAGTATATTGTTGTTGTATTCTAATATTAATACTTAGTTGCTTACCTTCTAGTATATCATATAGGCAGAGCAATTTAATTTACGTTCTAAAAAAGGTAAAACCTCAATGAATTAAATCCTCTTTTCTTTTAGGAAACTTCTTCAATAATGTATTTGCTACTATTCTTTTCAGTGTCTATAAATACATATTCGATCGAACTTAAAGTTCTATCATATTTCTATAATAGTAAAAAAATACTCAAACACTTGCTTCAAAATTGTGATGGCAAAGGCTACGTTGACTTTAATTCTTATGCTTTGCTTATTTTTGCAATTTCAGTCGGATAGGGAAATATTTTAAAGTAAAAAAAATAAAATCATTCCCATGATGAGATAAATAAGGCTGAATGCCAAACTAGTGAGGACTGCCTGGCCTATTGCAGAGATCATCTTCATTATTGTTACGACCCAAATTCCACTATAGGTAGTGATGGCGTCCGACGCTGTCATTAGAAAAGCCAATAATTAATTCAACACATCAATAGTTAATCTAAAATATATTTCGAAACACTTTAGGAAATAAAAGAGTGGAAATAGTTCGTCTTTTTTTATAGAAAATATAGATATTACTATTTTAAATGTTCGAATGAGACCACAATATAACCAGGAAAATCATGGCGGAATACAACCAAGAGCAAGGTCTAAATCCCCAAGACCCGGTGTCACAAGTGCATGAGCATCTACTAGGAAGTACAATACTACTACGACATCTGTCTGGAATATAAAATAGACAGAATAAAATGAATAAGATGGAGACTCTGTGTGCTGCGGATCGTAACATAGAATGCAGCTCACCACAAAGTCTCCTCAGCAGCTACGCCTATGCACCAAGATGACTACCAAATGTACATGTCTCAGTACCTGCACAATCAGTGCAGAAGTGTAGTATGAGTACATAAATCAACGTGTACCTAGTAAGTATCTAGCCTAACCCCGAAGAAGTAGTAACGAAGGGTCGACATCGATACTTACTAGTGGTCCAATAAATCAAATATAATAAAAGTAGGCAGGTATGAAGCATGGCAATTAAACAGTGAGATCAAATATATGTGCATAACACGATCCTCAACAAAAGAAATAATACGAAGTCCTCAATAATCGAAAACTACCTCCTTAGCTCACACTCGTCCACCAGCTGTAAGAGTCCGTCATTTTCATTAACATCAACTGAACATCCAACAATGCCTTCAAAACTCGAAGTCATATTACACCGCAAGACGATAATCATGCATTCACGTTCCCTCTGCATTATAAACAACTCCATTCGTCACCTTCAAACTTTTCAAGTACAGAAGTCACCACCCCAAACGAAATACATAGTCTTAGTCATTTGTCCACCATGACCCAAATCGCTCTAAACTTTCTCAAAGCATGTAGCTATCCTACCAAAAATCCATACGATACGCTGCCACACCCTTCCT
The DNA here is from genome assembly GCF_001879085.1 of Nicotiana attenuata. Classification (NCBI taxonomy): domain Eukaryota; kingdom Viridiplantae; phylum Streptophyta; class Magnoliopsida; order Solanales; family Solanaceae; genus Nicotiana; species Nicotiana attenuata. Next base: position 32,718 of record NW_017671256.1, on the reverse strand, counting down.
AAGCAAACTACATGGCCTCTGCTGTTCATATTTGACCTGCTAACAATTTAACCACCGCAATACATATCCAATAATGTCCCCTTTTTTGTCATACGCCACCAATAATGCCGCCCCACATCACGATCCATATCTGTAGCACCTGAACAAATAGAATTCCATAACCTCTAAGCCTCCTCAAGTATAATCTCTCTCGAACCATCAACGCTAGGAAACATCGACTCGACACCAAAGTTGCAACACACTACCATCGCCGATAATCGCTTCATAGGTACCATTTCATAACACCTCGCCCCAAAGGCAAACAAATGAAGACCATTATATTGACGTGTCTTAATGCATTCAAACAAGGACGTCGACACCATAACATAGATAAAAATTCCACCAAGTTCGAGATATCAAATCTCGCTACTCCGTAAGCAAAGGCCTAAGCAACCATAGCCCAACTACCTCTCTGGCACTGGAATTAAATACTGAATCTACGAATCGAATAATCCTTTTTCTGAAGCACTCACTGCCACAACACATGAGTAAACACCCTGCCATTCACACCAATACATGATAATCAACGCATGAACATCATAATACACACTGCGTATAGCCGCGAAACCATGGGCAATACTAATACTAGGCTGAAACGACAAAACACTCCTCCACAAAGTGACGAAATAGTTCGCCCGCATATGCAGGGAAAAACATCATGCACCATATCTGTAGCATCTCCATAACTTTTCGGTTCCCAACTGATATCGAATGCCCGACATCGCGTACGAATGAGTAGGAAGAAATTGAAGGCACAAGCTTCAACGCAATCAAATCGCACGACAAGGAATCAAGAAAGGGAAGTTCTCCTAATAGTCTTGTAGCCTCTCGAAGATAATACAGACGTCTCCGTACCGATCCGCAAGACTCTACTAGACTTGCTCATGACTCGTGAGAACTATGTGAACCAAGAGCTCTGATACCAAACTGTCATGATCTAAATCCCACTACAGGTCGTGATGACGCCCAACGCTGTTGTTAGGCAAGCTAACAATTAATTCAACACATCAATAGTTAATCCAAAATGCATTCGAAATAATTTAGGAAATAAAGAGTGGAAATCATTCGTTTTTAAAGAAAATATAGATATTACTATTTTAAATGTTCGAATGAGGCCAAAATATAAACCAGGAAATTATAGCGGAATACAACCAAGATCAAGGTCTAAATACACAAAATCGGGCGTCACAAGTGCATAAGCATTTACTAGGAAAAATAATACTACGATAACATCTGTCAGGAATATAAAAGACAGGATAAAATAAATGAATAAGATGTGGACTCCATGTGCTGCGGATCATAACATGGAATGCAGCTCAACACTAAGTCTCGTCAACAGCTGCGCCTATACGCCAAGATGACCACCAAATATACATGTCTCAGTACATGCACAATCAGTGCAGAAGTGTAGTATGAGTATATAAACCAACACCTACCCCGTAAGTATCTAGCCTAACCCCGAAGAAGTAGTAATTAGGGGTTGACATCGACACTTACTAGTGCTCCAATAAATCAAATATAATAAAAGTAGACAGGTACAAAGCATGACAAATAAACAGTAAGATCAAATATATGTACATAACATAATCCTCAACAGAAGAAATAATACGAAGTCCTCAATAACCGGATACTACCTCGACCGGAATACATAATGGTCAACACCAAATAAACAGTTACATCTCAAGTCAAGAAGACTCATAAGTACGCTGACTCCTTATCAAATATTTCGCACGATTCTACTGAGGCGAAAGGCCCGATCCCATAAGAGTAATGGCACGATTTCCTGCCGTGGCACATGGTCTGATCCCATGATAGTACCTCTGAGGCGTTCAGCTCAATCCCATAATAATCGTGTACATTGTCGAGGGTCAACGGGCATGAACCATAGATGCATCTCATAATACTATCGAGGTCGTGCAGCCCGATCCATAATAGTAGTGCGAAGGCATTCAGCCCAATCCCATAGGAATAGTGAAACTTGACGGGTCACTGGCCCCACTCACAAATACATGTGTGAGTTACGAAGTTTAAGAGATTTTTCGGACAATTTAGTACAATGCGGGATAAATTTGTAAAAGGAAGTATAATTTTTATTTCTAATCAAGTAGCTCGCCAAATATCTAAAACTGCAAGTCTGATACTTTACACAAGTCTAGTCTCAGGCAAAAATATAAATTAATGCATTGAAACAGGCAAGACTAACTCAAATATTACAATTAAAGCATAGCGTGAGTCTTAGTCTACCCGGACCTAATCAAGAATCCTAGGATATGCATGGACACTCATCACCTCATACGTGCGTAGGTCCCACAATATGTAGCATACAACAAATATAACACCTACGGAGCAAATTCTCCCTCACAAAGTTAGACATGAGACTTACCTCGCTCTGAATTACGATAACCGGCTCTAACACATCTCTAACTCCTCATACCAAAGCCAAACGATCAGAAACTAGCCAAATAACTTGCAAACCAATCAAATTATACTCAAAGACTCGTAATTTAACAATTTATAATAATTCCCAACTCTACTAGAAAAGTCAACAAAGTCAACTCCCAGGACCACGTGCCCGAGTTCCGAATTTTTTGAAGATAATTATTACTCATAGTACCAGTAACTCAAATATATAATTTATTCCCAATTTCATATCCATTTTTGTGGTCAAAACTCAAAAATACCATTCCTAGGTTTTTTCCAAAATCACACAGTTTTTACCAAAGTTCATGTGAAAATCCATATATAATATATGTATTTAACTTACAACAAGTGGGAATAACTTACCTCATGATAGATGATAAAAATGGCTCCTCCAACTCGCCCAAAAATCAGCTACAAATGAGAAAATGAGAGGAAATGAGCCAAAACCCAATTTGGTTAACATATATTCTGCTCAGGCGTCCTTCTTCGCAGACGCGACATGTGCCTCGCGTTCGTGAAGCACAAACTCAGCTCCTGCCCAAAATTCTTCTATGCGGTCGCGATACTAGTCCTGCGAATGCGATTCTTTACCAGGGCGACCCTTCACAAACGCGATCGTGCCTCCTCAAACGCGAAGGCCAAGACTCCGAGGCCCAGCTTCCATTTCGCGATCGCGACCCGGCTATCCCGAACACGGAGCACCACTACCCAAACCTTCGCAAACACAACTCGCTTATCACAAACGCGATGCACAAAACACCTCCAGCTCAAATCCTTCTTCGCGAATGTGTGCTCCCTACCGCGTTCACGAAGAAAAACACCAGAACTAGAACTAGCTGTTGCAAAACAAGGAGAAATGATCCAATACCATCCCAAAACACACCCGAGGCCCCCAGGACCTCATCCAATTACACCAACAAGATTCAATACCTTATCCAAACTTATCTAAATGCTCAAAATGCCACGAATAACATCAAAACCACGAATCGACGATTAAAACCTCCTCTTAACTTCCGAATATTCAAACTTCGTCGAACGCGTCATAATCGCACTTAGACATTCCAGATCATAACCAAACTTCGTGCACAAGTTCCAACCAATAAAATGAACATGTCCAAGGTCCGGGAACATCACTCGTAGTCCGATAACACCAATGTCCACTCTAATTCAAACTTAGCAAGTTTCAAAACCTTCAAAATGCAAACTTCCGATAATAAGCGTCAAATCGCTTCCGGACCATTCGATACTCAATCCGAACATACGACAAGTCCAAAATCACCTTACGAACCTATAGGTACCTTCAAATCCTGATTCCGATATCGTTTACTCAAAAGTCAAACCTTGATCAACTCTACCAACTTAAAGCTTCCGAATTGAGAGTTATTCTTCCAAATTAACGCCGAACTTCCCGATAATCTAATCCGACTATACGTGCAAGTCATGATACATATAGTGAAGCTACTCAAGATCTTAAACCGCCGAACGATATACTAGAGCTCAAAATGATCGATCGGGTCGTTGTGACGACCCGGATTTCCCACCCTCGAAAGTCGTGATGGCGCCTACTCGTGAAAGCTAGGCAAGCCAACTATTACGGTTCTACACAATAACAATCAACCCCAACAATTATAAACATAAACTAAAGTAAAACAGATGATAAATGCGGAAGAGTTAAATTAAATCCAAATGCTCCAATACATGTCTATCCACAAATCTAGTGTCACAAATTCACGAACAACTAAGATTTATACTACAAATACAAGTCTGGAAAGAAAAGTACAACTATTCTCGAAATGAAAAGAGACAGCAGAAAAGCTAAACAGAGAAGGGGGACTTTAGGCTCTGCGGACGCCAGCAGATCTACCTGAGTCTCCCTGGACTGAAGGCAGCTACCTCAGCTACTCACTGGGTCCAGTACCGAAATCTACACAAAAGAGTGCAGAGTGTAGAATCAGTACAACTGACCCCATGTACTGAGTAAGTGTCGAGCCTAACCTGGGCAAAGTAGTAACGAGGCTAGGACGCGACAATCATATATACCTATGCAGATAAATCATATACAAGCAGAAACATAACAACAGAAATCAACAGAATAAAGTGGGAAGGGGACATGCTGCGGGGAAATATCAGGTTCTAATAGTAAATCAATACGGAAGCATCATTAAGGAAACACAATGAACATCATATATAAAGCAACAAAAATAATGAAACGGTAACACATGCATGGCATCACCCTTCGTACTTTTACTCTCGTCCTCACCATATGAATCAACAAAATCGGCACGGCATCACCCTTCGTGCATTATCTCACATAATCCTGGCACGGCATCACCCTTCGTGCATTATTCCTCACAATATAGGCACGGCATCACCCTTCGTGCATTAACTCTCAAATCATGGCACGGCATCATCCTTCGTGCATTAACACTCATAATATCGGCACGGCATCACTCTTCGTGCTTTACACTCTCTCACAGTAACATGCACGGCATCACCCTTCGTGCTTTACACTCTTCCTCACCCAAACAACAGAAAATAATATGTCCCGGCAAAGGAATCAACAACATCAACAATAATATCCCGGCAGGGAATCAACAATAATATCTCGGCAAGGGATTCAGCTATAACCAATCTCGTTTCAACAACCTCTTTACAAAATGGAACTTCAATTTGAGTCAATACTCGACAATAGTCAATTACCAAGAAACTTTCATAAGCTTTGTTCAACATTAATAATCATTAATTTGAGCATGATCGATACATAATAGAGTCACAACAATCATGGTACAAGACTCACGGGCATGCTTGACACCAACGTATAGATACTCGTCACCATACCTATACGTCGTACTCGATACAAACACATAGCAAATAGACCACAACTCCTATTCCCTCAAGCTAAGGTTAAGCCAAACACTTACCTCAATTCCACGGACAAATTAAGCCTCTACTATCGCTTTACCTCTCGGTTCCACTTCCAATTCGCTTGTATCTAGCCACAAATTACTCAACAATATCAATAAATGCTAAATAAACCAATTCTAATGCATGAAAATAGATTTCCCATTGTTTTTCCCAAAAGTCAAAAATTGACCCCGGGCCCGCTTGGTCCAAACCCAAAATTTGGACCAAAACCCGATTACCCATTCACCCCCGAGCCCAGATATACAGTTGGTTTTGGAATCCGACCTCAATTTGAGGTCTAAATCCCGAAATTTCAATATTCCTAAGTTCTACCCAAAATTCTCAATTCCACCATGAAAACCCTAGATTCTAGGATGAAATCTTGTAAAAAGAAGTTAAAGAGTGAAAGAAATGAGTTTAAAATCACTTACTTGTGTTGGGAAGAAAGAGTGTTTGAAAAATCACCTCTTATGTTTTAGCGTTTTGAAAAATGAAAAATGACTGAAAAGTCTCGTTTATATATACCCCTCTCAGATCCTTACCACTGACCGCGGCCGCGGAGCTCCACCGCGGACCGCAAAATATCGAGCGCGGCCGCGGAAGTTTGGCCTTGCCCACCGCTGACCAAGAAAACCCCACCGCGGCAGTGAAGTCCCCAGCGCGGTCGCGAAGATTCACCGCGGACCGCGAAGCCCAGATCAGAGACCTGCAACAGCTATTTTTCTAAGTCTAAATTCACTCTGTGGCCTATCCAAAACTCACCCAGCCCTCGGGGCTCCAAACCAAACATGCACGCAAGTCTAAAAATATCATACAGACTTGCTCGTGCAATCAAATCATCAAAATAACATCAACAACTACCAAATTAACCTCAAATTCATGAAATTCTCCAAGAACATTGAAATTTCCATTTTCTCAACTATAGGTCCGATTTATACCAAACCAATTCCGATTCTTATCAAATTTCACAGGTTCGACTTATTTATTATTTTAAACTTGTACCGGGCTCCGGAACCAAGATACGGGCCCGATACCATCAAGAAAATGCATCATTTCATTTCAAAAAGCCTTTATATTTTCCAGCAAATAATTTTTTTTAAAAATTCTTTTCTCGGGCTTGGGACCTCAGAATTTAATTCCGGGCATACGCCCAAGTCCCATATTTTACTAAGGACCCTATGGGACTGTCGGATCACGGGTCCGGGTCCGTTTACCAAGAATGTTGACCAAAGTCAACTTTAATCAATTTTAAAGGCCAATTTCATTATTTTACTTAGATTTCACATAAAAGCTTTCCGGAAATGCGCCCGGACTGCGCACGCAATACGAGGTGAGATAGAAAGAGGTTTTCAAGGCCTCGGAATGCAGTTTTGACTTCTAAAACAAAAGATGACCTTTAGGGTCATCACATTACAGTTGTGGATGTGATTGCGAGCAAACTTTGTTGTTGCTTTGCTCCCATACCACCGAGTGCTTATGTATAATGCAGTTGGTATGATTCTTATCATGATGAAAATGAATACTTACATATCTTATAATTAATAAGTTTGATTATTTTTATGAATTTTACTAGTTTTATTACCACCCAAGTCTTGGAGAACTTCTTGTTTGTTTGTTGTATTTCAATTACTGTATTATGTTTCTTTTTTGTCCTTTGTCTTTTTAGAGAAAGGGATCAAAAGTTAAGGTCATCTCTCCAGTAATTCTAATAAAAAAAATTTATATCATTTAGCCCATCGAATATATTAATTTGTCTCGGTTAATTGCAACCATAAATAACAACAACAACTTAAATTCCAAGCAAGCTAGCATTGGCTATATAAAATCCTCATTAACTATGCTGCTCCAAATAAGCTTATTTAATAATAACTATAATAATAATAATAATAATAATAATAATAATAATAATAATAATAATAATAATATGCTATATTTTCTGGGGCACATAAAGCTAGACTAAAAGACTCCTAGAAGACATATAACACATAAACTAAACTGTGATTAAAATATTATCCATGTTATAAATAATATTTTATTTATGGTGAATGTCTATATTTTAGAGAGATCTTAAGGTTTGTTACTTGGTGGCTAAGCCACTTTTTCCTTATAAATAGAGGGGTTCTATTCCAGTGTAATTCATCCCATCTCTCTCCCTACTTTTCTCTGCAATACTCTTCTTCTTCTTTTATTGTTTCATAACACGTTATCAGCACGAGACTCTAACCAATTGAGTAGAACCTTCGGGATTGAGCATAATGATTGTCAAATGTTCCATGAACTTCCTTCATGATTAAATATTGGATTTAAGGTATGTATTTTACCGTATTTTTCTCTTTTATTCTACAATTTGATTTTAAATACAAGCAAAGAAAATAAATTTTGATTATTTCTAATGGAGTTAGTAAGAAATTAAAACCACTCGAAGTGGTAAAATTTCTATGTCTTGCCATGATCAAAGTCATGTATGATCGTGAGCACAAGAAGTGAAAACCCGTCCCATTGAATTTGCTTTATTCTCATTCCCTTAAGAGAATGTGATAGCAATATGTGATAAGTCTGAAAGAAGATAAAATTATTACCGTGAAGGTATCAATGGATGTGGACGTGGCAATAGACGAAATTATAATCGCCATCATTGTGATAATGAGAATAGTAAGGATTCTCAAAATAATCCTTCACTCTGTGAAAGTAATATTTGTCATCGATTTGACATGAGATTTTATAAAGCACATATAGATGATTATGGTCTATTCATGATGTGAATGTGACAACATCTGATTTATGAATACATATTCATTCTTGGAAAAATATGAACGTGCTAGTGGTAGTGAATATAACACACTCACCTCTGGAAGAAGGTTTGAGATGATATAGAAAAATAATGTCATTATTCTGGCATGAATGGTCACTAGTCACGTACCTATTACGCGCCAAAATATTTTGGTAATGTGATTATTAAAGAATAACATTAATGCAAGAAACATATCTTTCATATAATTTTGACCATAACCATAATGGTATAACTTTCTCTTTAAAAGAGATATTCACCATATGGATGTTGATGAATATGTGGTAGTACCAAATTAATTGAGAGCTCTGGAAGAGCCAATTATTACTATTTTGAAGGAATAAAATTGATTATCAATAAGGCATTTTGTTGTAGTAAGTCTCAAAGAAACTTAATTGAGTTTCTAAAGTATTCGCGGAAGCAGTTGGTCATACTGAGACTATAAATAAAGGAAAGATTTAATATCTTATATTACTACAACTTGTAGCGGGATGACATGTATGTGAAAAACTACCCGCTTTGTTCTCCAGTTTGTACTACACAAACAAAAGAATGCCACAAAAAATAGAAGTTTATTCATATAAAAACTCATATCATAATAAACATGGAGTTTATTCATAATTGCAGACGTCATGGTATAAACCTGAAGTTTATCAATATTGATAATTTATTCAGTTGGCATAATTGGTTTATCCATGTTAATTTAAGTATGATGTGCAAAAATAAAAAAGAATTCACATGGGTAGTGTCACGACCCAACCCCGGTCGTGATGGCGCCCAACACACTGCTAGGCAAGCCCGACCATTTACACAACCTTAGCCAATTAACCTCGATGAACAAATAAATAATCACTAATAAAATACCAATTTAAGTGCGGAATCCCTGAAATAATCTCTAATATTCGGAAACCCCAAAATAAAATACTAGTCAGCCCACAGAATCTGGTGTCACGAACATGAGCCTCTAATACAGAATATTCACCTAATCACAAATTTGTCTAGGAAAGAAAATGCGAATAAAAGGATAAAAGATAGATGGGAGAGATCAAGGCTGCGAACGCCATGCAGCTACCTCGATACTCCCAGATCCTGCTTCTCAGCTAACAAATCCTCACTCACCCTGTGGTGTACCTGGATCTGCACACAAGGTGCAGGGAGTATTGTGAGTACTTCCAACCCAGAAAGTAATAAACATATATAAGGGTTGAGAGTAAGAAATCCTGGACAGGCACAAAGTAAGCTATAATTACAGCAGCTCGATCTAAATAATGTCAACTCAATAAACTAATGAAAACAATTATAGAAATATCACAACAGATAAATAAGTAAATGGCAATCAAGTATGCAATGCAACACATAAACCGGTACCTCCAGTACCCCGCTGCGGCCGTGCAGCCTGCTCCATTTATTTAACGTCGACGGCGCTCACTGGGGGTGTGCAGACTCCGGGAGGGGCCCCTTACGGCCCAAGCGCAATAATAAGCCATCTCGTGGCATCAAACAGGCCCTTGACCTCATATCAATATCATTATAATACTGCTGCGGCGTGCAGCCCGAGCCCATACTCAGTCCAAAAATCACACAATAGTATAAAAATATTCAATCCAAACTTCATTTAAAAATATGAACTTAATTTCTAATTTAAGAAAATGGCTGAGATTTCAAACACAATATTAAATACCAGGACTGAGTTTAATATTTATAAATATGGTAAGAAACCATTAAAATAATTCCTGAAGGATTCGAGTAGTTGGCACGAAGCCCAATTATGACAATTAATCTATTTTTATAAGTATATTACAAATCTACAATCAAATAGGTATCAATTTTATTAAGCGGGACGGACCGAGTCGCAATCCCTGACGGTGCTCTACCCCACGCCCGTTATCCGGCGTGCAAGTCACCTCACATAGCACTACGTTATGCAAATTCGGGGTTTCAAACCTTCAACACAGCATTTACATTTATTACTAACCTCAAGCCGGCCAAGGTCCTAGCTAGCTATGCCCTTGCCTTTCGAATTCACCTCTACGTACGTCGAATCTGACCAAAACCACAACGAATACGTCACAATATGCTAAGGGAATATAACCCAATCGAAAAGACTCGAAAAACATCGAAAATCACGAAGTTGGCAAAACCCGAGCCCCGGGCCCACTTCTCGAAAAATTATAAAATTCACATCACCGGATTCCTTATCTCGCCACGAGTCCATGCATATAAAGAACACCAAAATCGGAGTCCAAATGACCCCTCAAATTCCCATTTTTTTTCTCTTAGGTTTCAAGCCCTAAACTACCATTTTTTACCTTAATTCCTTGAGTTTTCAGTGTGATTTCATGTATTTGCATGATAAAATTGTGTTCTAAGTCCGAGAATGCTTACCTGATCGAAGTCCTTGAATTTCCCCTTAAAAATCGCTCAAGAACACCCCAAGTCCGAAGTTAAAAATGTGTTTCTGTAAAATTTGCGAAGGGAATTAAAACCCACTTCTGATCAGTTGTTTCCGCTTCTGCAGTCCTTTGTCGCTTCTGCGACTACCGCATCTGCGGTCATTTTCCGCTTCTGCGGAATCTCACTTATTGTCTTGGACCGCTTTTGCGGTCGCTAACCGCTTCTGCGAAAGCCGCTTATGCGGGAAATAGTCCGCTCCTGCGGAAATCTCCAAAATGCCCAACCTCGCTTCTGCGACTCCTCATACGCTTCTGCGGAACCGCTTCTGCGGTCCATTTCTGCAGAAGCGAAAATACCAGATACCAGACCACTCAGCAGTCCTTAAACTCCAAATTTCATCCCGTTAGCCATCCGAAATCACCCCGAGGCCCTCGGGACCTCAACTAAAAATACAAACATGATCCAATACCTTATTCAAACTTGCTCCAATCATCAAAACACCTCTAACAACACTAAAACCATCATTTCTCATCGAATTCAAGCCTAAGTTTTTTCAAAAACATCCGAAATACGCATTCGATTAAAAATCCAACCAAATCACCTCCGAATGACCTGAAATTTTGCACACACATCCAAATCTCTTAACGAAGCTACTGCAACTCTCGGAATTCCATTCCGACCCTCGGATCAAAATCTCACCTATCAACCGGAATTCGCCAAAATACTAACTTCGCCAATTCAAGCCTAATTCTACTCCGGACCTCCAAAATCACTTTTGATTACACTCCTAAGTCATAAATCATCCCCCGAAGCTAACCAAATCATCGAAATTCATATCCGAGCCCTCTAACTCAATAGTCAACATTCGGTCGACTTTTCCAACTTTAGCCCTCCTTAAAGAGACTAAGTGTCTCATTTCTTATCAAAACCAACCCAAATCAATTCTAACACACCACATACTGATAACGAAACATGAAGAAGCATAAAATGGGGGAAACGCAGTGGTAGCTCATGAGACGACGGGTCGGGTCGTCACATCCTCCCCAACTTAAACCAAGACTCGTCCTCGAGCGTTCCCAGAGTTGTCCTTGAAGCCAACCAATAACTGAATGACCTTACCAAGCAAATACCTGAGGGTGATCCCACGTCACCCTATCTCATATAGGTCCGACAACACATTTTAACTATAATTACAAAATCCAGTCCAGCCTATAAATCATAGAACCACATTCCACTTTTCGAAATCATACACAAGACCAGAACCTCACATCTATATTCAGAATAAGCCCGAACCAGCTATAATAACCCATACCTGCAACCTCAGGTGCAATCATATGATATTCCACATAACCCAAACACCCGAAATGATAACATCTATTCTCAGCAGTTGCCCACAACACCCGAATACCGGTAGAAAACCTCTTATCAACTAAAGTTTCCTTCCAATACTTTTACATATATTGCAACTGATAACTAAAACATGCAGTAAACCATCACCATTTCTCAGATCAACCATTCATGAAACCACTTCTCCTTTGGCAAATACTACATCAAATCTCCGAGTCGAAGTTCGATATTATCCTTCCAACATACTGACATCGAATCTGCTTGTACTCATTAAAGATCCCAACGATCTCATCTAATGAACACACTACTCTGGTGACATTACACATTAGTACAGGACTAAGCCACAACTCACACAATACGCGCACCAATAAGTAACAGTCCGAACATACCCAAATCATGAAAACGGCTCAAATGAAAGAGCTGTACTTCAAGCCCTCCAGTACCATCACAACACAAAACTGAGAGCCCGTCTCCTCTTATAGAGATAGAACACACAATCTACTCGCAGTATCATACCTCCACTTAACTTCGTCCCATTGCGTGACCTCATCCAGTACGAACCGCTTAGGCAATAAGCCACCCCGTACATAATCAAAAGTCTTGTATGATGCCACAAGGTGCTGATAGGCTACCAATTAAATCGCGGTACAAAAAGGAAGACGAACTCTGGAAGGAACTGCCTAGCTCACGCACTAATACGTGCTCTCCTTAGAAAAATAGGAAGTAAGGCATACAAAAATAGCATATAGGAAACTATGCTCAATGACACACTATTGCGGCGCGCAACCCGATCCAAATAACACACTCATGGCGGCGTGCCAGCCGATCCACACATAACACTTACCTAAGGAGGTGTACATCGAGCTAAATTGCTCATTAATATAAAATACCAAATTTTGGTCACAAGCACGCTAAGTGCATAATACCGTCCCTAAGGGGACATATAGCGCTATAAGCTACCAAAACTCAAACTCAACTGAGGAGCGATATACAATCTGAATATCGAGAGCCATTTTGCTCATAAACATCATTTCTACGTGGATCCTCAACACATAAGCATTTTCTCAAACCGTCTCACAACTTACACGGCGCAGTGTATCCCTGCATAAAATATCTGACAACGAATAACACCCTGACTCCTCCTCCATAAGGGGCGCATCACTGAATTGAACCCGTTTGGCCCGACATAGAGCCTATATTCACATTTGAATCCATCCACCGACCTCAAGCCGATTCTGATCGCACTGAACTAGGTTATTTACCTTTCAAGGGTCCCTAGCAACTCATCTTTCGCTCGTAACACATAAGAGCATCCATCATAGTCGGAGAAATCATCCGTAGTCCACAACTCAATAGACTGAGTGCCCTCTGGGCATATTTTCTCAATCCAACGATATTATCACAACCTTCATACTTGGTTCAAGTCTTCAATCAATCAAGTGATTAACTGCCATACTTACCAAATCTTCCTGTGGGAACTCTACCACAACCTACCAATGAATGACCGGGTCGTACCCCCAGACCACCGACCGCACTGACACTGAAAAGCGATCAAAAATCATTAACCAGGGTGCAAGCCTTTTCACAAAACACCGTTCTCAGGTGACGCTGAAGACAATACCGATTTACCTTAAACGTCGAGACTTCTGCCCTGCTCATCCGGGCTCGTGACATCCTTGTCCATACCGAGTTGGTACCTCTATCTTCACTTCAAATTCCATACCACTCATTGCACCCAACATGTCAACATACGATAGAACACGCTCCTCCTCACAGCTTCGGAACCATTATTAGATTAACACTTCATCATATAAAACTTTTCTCTTAACTCACTTCAGGAGAACCATAGCAACACACAGGTGAATTCTCATAACCGTAGAATATGCAAATCTCTAAGTAGTGGTCTAACCCACCATAACCCTTTCGGGATCCGCCTACACGTAACAGACCCATAATAATGGAGTACTCTTGAATAACATCGTTTACGGCGGACGACAGGCCTCATCTGAACCGCCACAAATCACACGCGGAACCTGATCATGCTGAAGGAATTGATCTCTACCACCAATATGCCAACAGATATTTGGCTAACCAATCCATCTTCTTTCGACTTACCCTGATTGCCCTAGGAATAATAGTAACTGCATTCAACATATAACACCATCCATCCGCACTCATCCCGAGTGACTTTGAATCACGAGACCATGCTGTCTCACATCCCACGAACCATTTCGTACCTTCCAACTGCTACATCGCAAATCAAAACATCCTAGAACATTCTACGAATTTCGAACCATTACTTGCACCTTCCTGATTGTGCTATATAGGAGCCCATAATTGACATAGAAAAATTACACATCTTGACCTCTCCCAATGGAGACTTAGTTCTAATCACATATACAAATTCAAGATACCCAATGTCACATGTAGAATCTCGACCACATTAGTACCATTCTCGAGAGTCATTTACTCTATTTAACTGCATTTAGCCTGATCAAATGAACAGAACTCGTTAGCATTCTGACACCGCAAGATATGACCTCGTCACAATACAAGCAAGCATCTTCCTACTCTATGCACCGAGCACTCTTTACTAACAGCAACTTAAGACATTCTGTGATCCTCACACACATACGAGGTACCGTATAACCTTTGAAAATAAATAAAAATAAATAAAAATAAATTCCTTCACAGCCATCCTCGACCCCAATCTCCGTAAGCCATAACTAACTCACCAACGCGCCTCAAACTGGAACGAACATAGCACTTAGCCGTGCAATAAACTTAATCAATAGCAAACTCCCCAACTTGGCTCGAAGCCATAGATCAAAACGCACTCAATAAATCATACGCATGTACTCTATTGCTGTCATAATATCATAGTAAGATTAACTCAATTCCCTTATAAGCTTGTGAAAACATAGATCAGTTAGAATTTAACTCTTCTGCAATTCTCACCTTCACCTTTGCGACAGATACACCCACTCTCTAAGCGACCAATTTAGATTTCGACACATTTTCTTCACTTGTAAATGAGGTCTTCTAATAGATAACATAAGGATCACACAACTTTAAATCACTCCGCAGGAGATGACCCACCTGCTTTGCCTCCAACTACCATTTTTTTTTGTGTACTTTCCACCGTCCTATACTGTACGCAGTCACTTAGTCTTCCTGAGTTTGAACTCATACAGCAACATAAAATTTCTACTTCACTCTCAACTGGAAACATGAAAAGATTCTTCACACGCCCATAACTCGGGGTTACACATCCATTCACAATGGGGATCATACACTTAATAGTTCATCTATTATCTAGCAGGCCTTCCTCGCCACTTCCAAGTCGTATAGATACCTCTCGCAGTGCTAACGTACTCATCACATAGCTACCCAACCGTCGTTCCCGCTAATAGGGACAATACCGAACGTATAAGTTCAAAACACCGCTCACGTAATCAGCATCTTGGTGCTCAAGCCATAGGCAAAAATTCGGCCTCAAGTCCACCAGACTGGCCCAACATCAACTCACAGAGATCACGTCGCTCCCCTCGATCAGGGACTCACAAGCTATTAAGGCACATCTGATACTAAACGCTCACGCGCGCGTACGAACACGTCGAATGAATTTCAAGAGTTTCTTTCAAGCTAAATCAAGAACGCANCAGGGAGTAATGTGAGTACTTCCAACCCAGAAAGTAATAAACATAAATAAGGGTTGAGAGTAAGAAATCCTGGACAGGCACAAAGTAAGCTATAATTACAGCAGCTCGATCTAAATAATGTCAACTCAATAAACTAATGAAAACAATTATAGAAATATCACAACAGATAAATAAGTAAATGGCAATCAAGTATGCAATGCAACACATAAACCGGTACCTCCAGTACCCCGCTGCGGCCGTGCAGCCCGCTCCATTTATTTAACGTCGACGGCGCTCACTAGGGGTGTGCAGACTCCGGGAGGGGCCCCTTACGGCCCAAGCGCAATATCAAGCCATCTCGTGGCATCCATTAGGCCCTTGGCCTCATATCAATATCATTATAATACTGCTGCGGCGTGCAGCCCGATCCCATACTCAGTCCAAAAATCACATAATAGTATAAAAATATTCAATCCAAACTTCATTTAAAAATATTAACTTAATTTCTAATTTAAGAAAATGGCTGAGATTTCAAACACAATATTAAATACCAGGACTGAGTTTAATATTTATAAATATGGTAAGAAACCATTAAAATAATCCCTGAAGGATTCGAGTAGTTGGCACGAAGCCCATATTGACAATTAATCCATTTTTATAAGTATATTACAAATCTACAATCAAATAGGTATCAATTTTATTAAGCGGGACGGACCGAGTCGCAATCCCTGACGGTGCTCTACCCCACGCCCGTTATCCGGCGTGCAAGTCACCTCACATAGCACTACGTTATGCAAATTCGGGGTTTCAAACCTTCAACACAGCATTTACATTTATTACTAACCTCAAGCCGGCCAAGGTCCTAGCTTGCTATGCCCTTGCCTTTCGAATTCACCTCTTCGTGCGTCGAATCTGACCAAAACCACAACGAATACGTCACAATATGCTAAGGGAATATAACCCAATCGAAAAGACTCGAAAAACATCGAAAATCACGAAGTTGGCAAAACCCGAGCCCCGGGCCCACTTCTCGAAAAATTATAAAATTCACATCACCGGATTCCTTATCTCGCCACGAGTCCATGCATATAAAGAACACCAAAATCGGAGTCCAAATGACCCCTCAAATTCTCATTTTTTTCTCTTAGGTTTCAAGCCCTAAACTACCATTTTTTACCTTAATTCCTTGAGTTTTCAGTGTGATTTCATGTATTTGCATGATAAAATTGTGTTCTAAGTCCGAGAATGCTTACCTGATCGAAGTCCTTGAATTTCCCCTTAAAAATCGCTCAAGAACACCCCAAGTCCGAAGTTAAAAATGTGTTTCTGTAAAATTTCGCGAAGGGAATTAAAACCCACTTCTGATCAGTTGTTTCCGCTCCTGCGGTCCTTTGTCGCTTCTGAGACTACCGCATCTGCGGTCATTTTCCGCTTCTGCGGAAGCCGCTTATGCGGGAAATAGTCCGCTCCTGCGGAAATCTCCAAAATGCCCAACCAACCTCGCTTCTGCGACTCCTCATACGCTTCTGCGGAACCGCTTCTGCGGTCCATTTTCGCAGAAGCGAAAATACCAGATACCAGACCACTCAGCAGTCCTTAAACTCCAAATTTCATCCCGTTAGCCATCCGAAATCACCCCGAGGCCCTCGGGACCTCAACTAAAAATACAAACATGATCCAATACCTTATTCAAACTTGCTCCAATCATCAAAACACCTCTAACAACACTAAAACCATCATTTCTCATCGAATTCAAGCCTAAGTTTTTCAAAAACCTCCGAAATACGCATTCGATCAAAAATCCAACCAAATCACCTCCGAATGACCTGAAATTTTGCACACACATCCCAAATCACCTAACGAAGCTACTGCAACTCTCGAAATTCCATTCCGACCCTCGGATCAAAATCTCACCTATCAACCGGAATTCGCCAAAATACTAACTTCGCCAATTCAAGCCTAATTCTACTCCGGACCTCCAAAATCACTTTTGATTACACTCCTAAGTCACAAATCATCCCCCGAAGCTAACCAAATCATTGGAATTCATATCCGAGCCCTCTAACTCAATAGTCAACATTCGGTCGACTTTTCCAACTTAAGCCCTCCTTAAAGAGACTAAGTGTCTCATTTCTTATCAAAACCAACCCAAAGAAATTCTAACACACCACATATTGATAACGAAACATGAAGAAGCATAAAATAGGGGAAACGGAGTGGTAACTCATCAGACGACGGGTCGAGTCGTCACAGGTAGATATTAAAGAACTAGAAAGTTCTTTACGAATTCTCTTACATTACTTGTTCTTATTAATTAATAGACCATCTAAAATTGGGATTAAATTCCATGAATGCTGGAAATATCAAAGGTGAATATGGGCCCATTCACCTGCCATGTATTTCATATAAGATGCATCTATGAGATGGTTACATGTGCGATTATTATTAGCCCGCAACATGGTGTTTTGCGAGGTAACTTGCTCAATAATTTAATTTCGAGCATAATTTCCAGATTTTCTATTGAAGAAGTTCATCTTGATAAGTTGGTTTACATCACAGTTGGTTTAGCAAAATAATTTATTGAGTGCCTCCACTTAATAGCTAAACTATTGCTTATGAGAACAAAGTTATCTATATCAGCTTGGTATAGGTTATATACGAAAGTATATTACAGTCTCCCCTTACAAGTGATTCAGGGTCAGGAACCAAATAATTCCATCTTATTATTATTGACGTGCGGTGTATATTTTCATTAACACCATAATGCACAAAGATGGGTTCCCAAAATTGAGGAAGAAAGTTAGTTTTTCTAACATGAGGGGGAGACAAGATAAGCAGTTGAGAAAAAGTTACATGGAATGAGTTATGATTTGTACATTTAGATCCTCGAATAAAATAATATAAACTTGAAGTTCATAAAAAGATAATTCATTTGCAATATATTACAAAGCATGCCAGACGCATTTGCTGGCCCATGGAAAGTAACTATATTCTCATTGCAAATGTTCCTATTAAGTCCTAGAAGGACAAAGTCTACGGTACGCTTAAAACGTGTAGACAAATCGGTTTCAAATAAACTTCTTGATAAAGAAGATGAGCAACTGACTAAAAGATGATCATAATAAGGAGGCAAGTGATCTAGAAGATCACATGACATGACTGTTGATATCCAATTTTTTCTTCATATATTTTTTAAATGCATACATATTTTCAAAACAATGCATGAGCATCAATTGATATTTCTCCACAATTTCTGCATTTTTTAAAGGATTTTAATTAATTTATCCGTGGTATTTTTAATATATAAATAATTACTAATTGCATAATAAATAATTTTATAATAATTTTACTAATTAATTCTATCATTTTATATTTATACTAAACTTTAATTATTTTATGAATAAGCATATTTACATCTTTAGGTTACAGTTGCAATAATAGCCCATGCGTGCAAAATTATTTTATTTTACACAAAAATGACCTTCTATATTTTTATAATATTAAGTAACTATTTTAAATCATTTCCATGCATAAATAGCATTTTTTATCATTTGTTAGCTATTTTTATAAATTATTTTATCAAATTAATTGGGTATTTAACATACAGCCTCTTTTAATTTTCGGACCTTAGCCCAATTAAACTAACCCAATACCCAAACCCAACTACCCATACCCATACCCGCTTAATTAGACCCGCTCCAACCCCGGATTTAATCCTAGCCGTTGATCTCAAAAGATCAACGGTCCATGACAGTCCTTCCTTTTTAATTAACTAAACGACCCCAAACCCTATTCATTTCCCCCAACCCGCCGCCTCTGGATCCCTTCTCTCCTCTCTTCTCTCTCACCCCCCCCCCCAAACCCTAGCCTTGCCGTCACAAATCCCTTCGATCAATGGGTTTTTTTTCCGATTCCAGGCCTTATCTGGCCTCTTATCTCTTCTGGTGTTATGATTTTTGTATTGCCTGATGGAATCTCAAAGAGATTCAAACCAGATTTGGCTCAAACCCCTCATGTTCTCGATGAATCCGTCTGTGTCCTTTCCTATGTTTGTGAGTACTAATATCTTCATGTTATGGCTTCAAATCACTGGTTCAAACTAGATTCTTCTCGCCTCTGTTTATTTTTGTACAAACCTAGCTATTTCTGGCTAAATCAGTTCAGATCTCTTTAGATCTGAGGTATTTTGAGTTTGTTTAGTGTTTTCTCTTTAAGATTTTTCCGTTTTTTACAATTATTATCAACCGATTTCACTTTTTCCTAAAGCAAGGGTTTTGATTCCAGATAAGGATTTCTGCAAAAAATATTTAAAGCAACTCTAGCCTTCTTCTTTACTGTTAAGACTGATTTCTTTGCTTGAGTTTCATCTCTGTGTTTCGATATGCTTAGGGTTCTTAATTACTCGACTATTTATCTCACTGTTCTTGACCGTAGCTCTGTCAACTAAAGTGGTTAATTGATTTATTTGGCTAATTAGGGTTTGAAATTATATTTTCTTTTAAAACTGGTATTTCTTCGAATGATTTTTATCTATTCTTTCCTTATATATATGATTCATAATTGGTACTACTTTTCTTTATTATATTACTGGCCTGATTTTTGGGCTTTGATTATTGTGACCGACCTATAAGTGGTCTCTGGACTTATTGCTTACCTTATTAAACCTCAATTCTGTCCGCTAATTGATTTTATATGAGATTCTCCTTAATTTAAGTGATATTTTCAGGATTCTGTACTCTTAATTGATTGATGTTTAGCCCTAATTAACTGGTTAACTGATTTTGCATACCTTATTTGTGTGCCCTTGATTTTCCTACCATACTTGTTTACTTACTGTATGCTATATAATTCTTTCACCATTCTGACTTTCAGAGAGACCTACGCTTACAAACACACACACACACTTACACACTTACACTCACACAATTTGAGTTCTTTCTATCACTCTGATTTGATGCATTGTCTAGTCGGCTGAAAGCCAAGGCTAGATCTTGGATTCCAATTGCCTTCACTTTCTTGTGTACTTTTTCCCTAACTGTTATCTAGGTTCCTACCACCTCCATTGTGAGCACGGCCTAGGGTCCCTGAGACTCCTTTGAACTCTGACACATTGATGCTGGTTTCCAATCTCTTATGAATTTTGTTTGAATGTATGGATCCAGTGTGAGCATTGTCCGGGGTCCTTGAGGCTCTTTGGGAACTTTGACACACTGGAAGCATGGCTTAAGGTGTTGTGGATCCTGCTACTATTTCAAGACTGTTGTGCTGAAGGCCTGGCTCTCAGGTTTATGTTGGGCCTGCTAAGGCTCCCTATAGTGTAATGAATAGCTTTTGTGTAATTCATTCATATTAGTCTGTAATAACTTAATAAGCCTCGTAAAAATAGATATGGGGTTATTAGTAAAATCTGGGGAGGGATTTTATATATCCTTGTCAGATTCTGGTAGAAACCATGTCTGTAGGTTGTTGTGATTCTTTATGTGCATGTCATTAGAAATCATGCTTATAGGACCTTGAAATTTGCAATTCTCATACTCTGGCATACTAGAAATCCTGTCTATAGTTTGTTTTTTGTCAATTTTGCATCAAGAATCCATGTTCTACGCATGTTCTCAATCTTAATGTGCATTAGAGATCATGTATATAGGATCTCCTTGGTGTAAATTACTGAACTTGCCTAGCAATGTGTTAACGTCTCTGCCCACATAGATTCCATGCCTATAGGAGATATATAAAAAATAAATTTCTGCAATTTAGATATTATGCCTATAGGGAATTTAAAATCAATTTCTGCAATTTAGATATCATGCCTATAGGGAATTTAAAATCAGTTTATGCAATTTAGATATCGTGTCTATAGGAAATAAATAAATCAGTCCCACGCCTAGAAATCATGTTTATAGGAGATAACTGATTCTATAAATTAGAAAGCATGTCTATAGGATCTAAAGAGATAAAAACCTGTTTGTTAAAATCAGTAACTGGTTTAGATACCATGCCTATAGGATTCTGCTCTGGTCCTCACTTAGGCAAGCCTGTAGGGTAATTAGGAATTATGGGTCTAAAATTGTGATTTTTTATGCTTGAAACATGCACGGATTCAGAATAATAACAAAATCAGTAGGCAAACTGATAGGTACTGTTGCTCGCTTTAATAAAGCTGTTGATGCTCATCTAGGTATCTTGTCTATAGGATCCTAAACTATAAAAACTTTGTTTGTTTGAATTGTGTGCATTGGTTGGCTACTTGTGGAGGTCAACATGAGCCTTTATTTGCTTCTTATGTGACAGTCCTATATGAATTCTGTTTGTCGCTTAGTATTCTCATTTTAAGCAACGTAGGTGAGTCTAGATCCATCCTAATAGAAGTCCTAAATACCTCCAGGACTATAGGTAAGGGACGGGCAGTGCATGCATAAGGTACGCATTAGAAGCTACTAGAACGCTTAGGTAACAACCGAAAGATAGTAATGGGGTAGTAAAGGAGATGATGACATGTGCGCTAATGCTATGCGTAACACCCAATTTGGGGAGAGTTACCAAGTATTGCATGGAAATGATCCTATAGGCTAAAAAACCTAGGACCCTTTTTATTCCTGTTTTGAAATGATGTCTGTCTAAACTGTTTTATGCCGCTTTAAGACTAATTCGCTTAATTGAGTTTGGCCGGGACCCACCGTTGTGGACCTCGAGGGGTGCCTAACACCTTCCCCTCGAGGTAATTTAGAGCCCTTACCCAATCTCTGGTGATGTAAACTGGTTTCATGAGTTAATTGTTCTAGGTGCCCTAACGCACCTTAATCCGTTAGGTGGCGACTCTTCAAATCCATTACTCAATCCCAAAAGGAAAGGAGTTGTCCTAAATGTCGAAACCCGGACTCCACGAGGAAAAAGGGGGCGCAACAATAACACTTCATAAAATCTCAGGTGAGATTCAGGTACCTGAATATATGAATGAAGAGATCTCTTGTTATGTCTATAAGGAGGTTGGAACCGATATAAAATATTTGTCGACGACATCTATCATAACGTTAAGTATAGCTGAAGACCTCAAGTATGTCGAATACAGACACAAAAATATTGGTCAAATAGAAGAGACACAATTCAAATAGAATTGGTTTCATATGAAAGATATGTAGTTTTGGACATGTAGTTCAAACACTTGAAAGTGTAAAGTCAATGATATGTGCAATCAGTTTTCGATATCTTATTTGTCTAGCATGACATGAAAACTTGATATGCATCTAACTAAAGTCTATGATATGACTTATATGACAATCCTTGAAGGATTTAAATCACATAAAGCATATAAAATTCTTGGTCATGAAGTACTACATCCTAAGTACAATTTATACACATTTGTATCTTGCTATAACTATAAGCATGATAATGTGATGGCGAGAATTTTCAAGGTGTATCATATTCATTGGAGTTAATATGGGTGATTTATTCACCAAATCTCTACCGACGTCAATGTCACGACCCCCAAACTTGAACCGATCGTGATGGCGCCTCTCGTGAAACAAGGCCAGCTGACACAAACCCCCCAAAACCAATTAATAGTTATAATAATTCATAATCGATCATTAATAAGTGATAAGTCCCAAAACAGAGCGAAATAAAACAAATGCGAAAACAAACACAGCCCGACATAGGGGTGTCACCAGTCATGAGCATCTAAAATCCGTTTAAGAGTATGAAAAGACAACATAGTCTAATACCAAACTAGAACAACGAAATAAAGGTAGGAAGGAGAAGCACTGGGATGCGAACGCCAAGCAGCTACCTAGTCAACTCCAAACAAGCCTACTGGAAGCAAATCAGCCCTCGCTAGCGTGACCCGAGACTCCTAAATCTGCACACAGGGGTGCAGGGAGTAAAGTGAGTACGCCAACTCAGTAAGTAATAAAAGTAAAGGCAGCTGAGCGATTAGAAAACACGTAAATACAAAGCAGAGTGTTACAACGAGGCAGGGTAAACCAACACAATACAGTAAAACAGTAAAAACTCACAAAAACTTCTTAGTTCAGTTAAAAATCTCTTTAAAACATCTTTCAGCAGTTCAAATGAGTGAAGGAAAAAAAATATAAAAGATAGAAATACAAAGCAACCCCTTGGGCAAAATACCAACAGAAACCAGCTCCTCGGGCTATCTCACAATCGCTCCGATCATCCCCTCGGGCAACAACATGGAACAACATCAGCCCCTCGGGCTAGATCACATCACAAACTGGGTACCCGCGCTCACTGGGGGTGTACAAACTTCGGGAGGGGCCCTTACGGCCCAAGCGCAATTACAAGCCATCTCGTGGCATAATCAACAGGCTCTCGGCCTCATATCAATCACAAGCCACCTCGTGGCATAATAAATCTAGCCCTCGGCCTCTCATATATCACAATCAGTACCACATGCTGCGGCGCGCAGCCCGATCCCAGAGTATCCTCACAACATAGGCCATCGGCCTTACTCAGTCAGAATCTCACAAGCCACGCGGGCAACAGTTAAAATATGATGCTCAGCCCCAAATATTATTTAAAATATCAAAAACGAGTAAAGATGGTTGAGTTGTGAAAAACAGTAGGATATAGCATGACTGAATACAAATACTAAGTCAAAACAGTGAGGAATACTAGATAAATCCTGGCATGAGGCCCAAATATGGCATGAGGCCCAAAACTTGATGATAGCGAACAGTTTTCAATCAAATACGCAGATAAACAGTCATGCGGGACGGACTAAGTCACAATCCCCAACGGTGCACGACCCCACACTCGTCATCTAGTGTGTACGTCACCTCAAAATAGCACAACGATGTGAAATCCGGGGTTTCATACCCTCAGGACAACATTTACAATCATTACTTACCTCTATCCGGTCCAATCTCTAGCCCGCGATGCCTTTGCCTCTCGTCTCGGCCTCAACTCGCGTCGAATCTAACCAAAATCAGAATCATGACGTCAAAATATGCTAAGGGAACGAAGCCCATGCGGAAAAAAATCAATTTACGACACGAATCCCAAAATTAACCAAACTCGACCCCCGGCCCCACGTCTCAAAATCCGACAAAATTAATATCAATGGAATCCTTATATTCCCACGAGTTCATGCATATCAAATTTACCAAAATCCAACCACAAATGACCCCTCAAATCCCAAATTCTAGGTCTCCAATCTCAAGCCCTTGTTTCATCAATATTTACCCACGAATTTCCATAAATTTCAAATCTAATCAATGAAATAACACCATAGGAACGAGTTTATGATCAAAATTCTTACCTCAACGAAGTTCCCTCTGATTCCCTCTTCAAAATCCCCCAAAAGCTCTAAAAATCGATTTAAAATGGTGAAGAAAGGCTGAAAATCGCGAAGCAGGGTTTATATACTTTCTGGCCCAGGGTTTTCGCACCTGCGGCCATTCCTCCGTTTCTGCGGTACCGCTTCTGCGGCCAAATGCACCGCATATGCGGTTTTCACTAATGCGCCCATTTCCGCATCTACGATCAAGAAGCCGCTTCTGCGACCCCAGCCCCACATGGCCAATTCCGCATCTGCGACCATCTGGGCGCTTCTGCGGGCCCGCACCTACGGTCCCCTAGCCGCATGTGCGGTTATGATAGCAATGGGACATCTTCAGCTGCCAAAACCAAAATCAAATCTTCCGTCAACCATCCGAAATCACCCCGAGGCCCCCGGGACCTCAACCAAAAGCACAAACAAGTCATATACCACTATTAAAACTTATTCCAATCTTCAAAACACCTCCAACAACATCAAATCAACCAAAACACATCGGATTCAAACCTAAGGTTCTAAAAATCTTCCGAATTACGCTTTTGATCAAAAAGTCTATCAAACCACGTCCGAATGACCTGAAATTTTGCACACACGTCCGAAATGACACAACAGACCTACTGCAACTTCTGGAATTCCATTCCGATCCCTATATCAAAATCTCACCTATCAACCGGAAAGCGCCAAAAATCCATCTTCGCCAATTCAAACCTAAAGCTACTCCGGACCTCCAAAACTCATTCCGATCACACTCCTAAGCCCCAAATCATCTTCCGAAGCTATCCGAACCATCCGAATTTACATGCGAGCCCTTTTTCACATAAGTCAACATCCGGTTGACTATTCCAACTTAAGCTTACCCAAAAGAGACTAAGTGTCTCAAACCTTACCAAAACCATTCCGGATTCGAACCGACTAACCCGATACCACATAATACGGATAAAAAAAGCATAATAAATCAGAAATGGGGAAAATGGAGCGGAAACACATGAAACGACCGGCCGGATCGTTACAGTCAACCTTCAAGAAGCTAGTGCACAAGATTGGGATGCGAAGGCTCAAAGATGTGAATTGATGCTCTCATCAGGGGGAGTTAATACGCGTTGTACTCTTTTTCCCTTACAAGGTTTTGTCCCACTGGGTTTTCCTTGTAAGGTTTTTAATGAGGAAACCAAAAGGCGTATTGTTAGATATGTGTACTCTTTTTCCTTCACTAGATTTTTTTTCCCACTGGATTTTATTTTAGTTAAGGTTTTAACGAGGCACATTATCCGTTGAATAGACATTCAAGGGGGAGTGTTATAAATAATATTTTATTTTTGGTGAATGTCTATATTTTAGAGAGATCTTAGGGTTTGTTACTTGGTGGCTAAGCCACTTTTTCCCTTTAAATAGAGGGGTTCTATTCCACTGTAATTCATCCCATCAATAAAAATTCTCTCTCTCTACTTTTCTCTGCAATACTCTTCTTCTTCTTTTATTGCTTCATAACAATCCCATACTATTAGGTATCACCAATAGATTTTTTCTTTTATTGTATTTTATTTTTTGCAAAATTTCCGTAACTTCCAAAAGAGATTGTAGGTATCCGAGACAACTATCTTTAATGTGATTTTAAGTTTATCTGCTTTTTTAAACATCTTCAGTCACCCTTTTGCACCTAAATATTGATGTATCTGGAGGTCGGCGGACTAAATTTGCTTGGTTAGATTTAGATACTTCAGGAAGGATGATAAATGTAGTATACTTTTGGTCAAGAACTTAGAATTGTGTGAGATGTTAAAGATCACTTTTAGCTTTCGGTAAGAATTATTTATATTCGGTGACCACCACCATAACAATAATAATCCAGTAATAGTTTTACAAGTGGGATCCGGCGAAGATAGAGTGCGCAGACCTTACTCCTACCCCTAAAGGTAGAGTAAAAATGTTATATTTGTATACTTTTTTTGGTTCACTTTAATTGATATTTTGGCCTTTTTTTATGGTCCACAATATTTGATTTTTTCGAATATAAAAAAGAATTAACTTATTATTTCAAAGTTACCATTAGAGTAAAGAGCTTAGGAGTATTTGTTATATTTTTAATGAACAAACTAAGATTTATATGGTCAATTTTATTGTTATATTAATATTAAAAGGTGAATTCCTTAATATGTGCAAAAACAAACAAAATATCAATTAAAGTGGACCAGATGGAGTATAACATACATATATCTTAAAAATTGGCTCATTAATTTTATTTAATTGTCTTGGTATCCACCACTGGCTATCGCTTTTGCTTTGCATCTATCTTCTGATTCCCATGTTGCTGTTACTTTTCCTATAATTTTTGGGGTGATATTGATATTATCTCTTTTTGTCTTTCAGAAGAAGAAAAAAAAAATTCATCTATATTTTTAATTGAAGTCTATTTTTCTGACTTTTTAAGATGTAAAGTTGTTAATAGTTTCTTTTATAAATAATTTAATCTCTCCTACGATATTGATGATCTTAGATAATAAACCAGATTCAAGAAAGATAATATAAGAATATAGTACACATTTTCCGATGAGAAAGATGAAAAATAATAGTTGGACTATTGAAGGTACCAAAAATGGATTCTAAATATTATACGTTTTTAGTGAGAAAAGAATAATAATAATAATATGGGTACCTCATTAATGATGTCAATAGTAAAATTTAAATAATGAAAAGTTTTATATTCGCGACAAGGGTTTAGTGGGAGGGGGAGCGATTCTCTTTCTCCATATTTTAAAATACTCAACATATTTAAATCACACCACTAAAGATAATTGTGAGATGTATATGATCCAACTTACCTTGATTAGATATATTGGGTTCGAGTCCTGTGGTTAAAAAATCCTGTTAAAATGTGTTCTCTCTTTTACTAGGCCATATACGGTACAAATCTAAATTAGTCGGGATCTCAAATACGAATAGAAAACAAAAAAAAAATTGGGGCCCCGAAATTTTGGGGGCCTAAAGCCTTTGCTTTAGTGGCTTGACCCTTGGGCCGCCCCTGTATTCTTGAGTCGACGGTCTTTCGGAAACAACCTCTCTATTCCCGTAGGGATAAGGTCTGCGTATACAATACTCTTCCCAGACCTCACTAATCAAATTTTACTAAGTCGTTGTTATTGTTGTTGTAGCCACCACTTGTGTCCAATCTTAAATATTACCGTTGAAAGATATACACTAGCAAAGAGGCTGATTTTGTCATTATTAGTGTAGAAAAATCTTCAAAATGAAGGTATACAATTGATGAGCTGAGTAATGTATGTGGTTGTTGTTAGCCGGCCCTAATATGTCATAATCTTGTGTACCCCACTTAAAAAATAAATAGTGACTCTTCAGTCTTAATAAATGCTTTTCTAATTTCAAAAGATTCCTTTAGCATTATCTTCTTCCCATGACCTTTTTTTTTTGTACTCCCTCCGGTCAGTAATAAGTAATTTTTTTGCCTTTTTTTGTGGTCCAAAATAAATAATTTTTTCAAATTTCAAGAATGAATTAATTATTTTTTTCCTACATCGTCCTTGGAGTAAATAGTGTTGGAGTATGTGTTATGAGTGTTTATGTGAGATAGTAAAAGTTAATATGGTCAATTTCATTGCTAATTAATGCTAAAAGATGAATTTCTTAATCTGTGTGAAAACATCCAAAAAATCACTTATTTTGAACCGGAGGAAGTATTAACAGGCCCTTAAGGTTTCAAGAAAATCCAATCCCAAAATCTGAGTTTGAGCTCTCATCTATGGATGGCTTTGGATGAGAGCATATATTTATTTTGAGTTAAGTACTAGAAAGTTGAATTTACTTTCATTTATCATCTTACACTGATGACACAATTGTCTCTCCTTTTCTCATCTTTCTGTCTGTTTTATTTCTTTTTTAAGAAAGAAGATTTCAATTTATAGTTGAAACTTTTCTTCTCTTTTAACTAATGAAAGGGCAATTTTCCTTTCTAAAAATTTTCCTTACAGTTGTATCCATTGCAATTTGTCATTCCTAGTACACTCTTGTTACAGCCATGAGAGCGAGGGTTTTGACAATTAAATTAGTTTAACAATTTCAGTATAATATAGACATTATCTCTGTTCGAATGTTTATTTGTCCAAAATAAAGAGGGTGTTATTTGTACCAAGAGGGTGCTATTTGTACATTTGTATATTGGTACAAATATCTGAAAGAATGTTATTGGATAGGTTCGCCGATTCCAAACTTATTATTTTTCTGAGTGACTCAGGAATAGATCCTTGCAACTCATTGCAAGTCAAAGAAAGATAAATTAGTTTCTACAAGTCTCCGAACGTGATTGGAATACTTCCTGAAAGGTGATTCCTCGACAAATCTACTAATGTTATTGTTGGGTGTGCGAACAAAGTCCCACATTGGTAGCTGAAAAGAATAGAGAAGGAAAGAAAGAGAGAGAGGAGGGGGGGGGGGGGATGGGGATATAACTGATTCTCTATTCAATTTCTAATATAAGGGGATACTCATTAATACTAATTTGTATATTATTGGTAAATTGTATATACCGATGTAGATAATTTAAAATTTTATTAGGGATGATAAATAAGTTTCATATGTAATATAGGAAGATAACAAAAAATCAGAACAAAAAGGATGTTATTCGTACGTTATGCCCCTTTACAATTTATAATTTAAGAAAATAACTTTTTTAGATCTTTTTTGTGTAAAAGACGGATTTCTTACGTGTAAAAGTAAATATTCCATATGTCAAAAAAAAAGAGATAGGGACATAAAAATAAAAACACAATCGTAAAGAGCCACAAAATTAATTGACCTGTCAAAGAGGCTGCTTTTGTCATTATTTGTGTAGTAAAAATCTTCAAAATGAAGGTATGCAATTGATGAGAAGAGTAATGTATATGGTTGTTAGCCGGCCCTAATATGTCATAGTCCTATGTCCCCCACTTTAAAAAAAGGGTGACTCTTCGGTCTCACTAAATGCTTTTCTAATTTCAAAAGATTCCTTTAGCATTATCTTCTTCCAATGACTTCTTTTGTATTAAAAGGCCCTTATTGTTTCAAGAAAATCCAACCCCAAAATCTGAGTTTGAGCTCTCATCCATGGATGGCTTTGGATGAGAGCATAGATTTACATTGATTTATCATCTTACACTGATAACACAATCGTCTCTCCTTTTCCCATCTTTCTGTCTGTTTTATTTCTTTTTTAAAAGAAAATGTCAATTTATTGTTTAAAGTTTACTGATATTTCAGTAGATTTGCAATTATTTATCCTATCTAAAAATATTCCTTACAGTTGTACCTAGTGCAATTTGTCATTCCTACTACGCTCTTGTTATAGTCACGAGAGCGAGGGTTTTGACAATTAAATTGATAAAACAATTTCAGTACAATATAGACATTATCCTTGGCGGATTGTCTATTTGTCAAAAATGAAGAAGCGGTCTACAGAAAGTTTCAGGAAGTATGCAATCAGGTGGCAAGAATCGGCACTTAAAATGAGACCTCCGAAGAGAAAGAGTGCAATGTTTGCAATTTTTTCTCCTGGCCCAAGATGGATTAACACTTGCTTCCCATGTTAGTCATAAAATTATTTGCCAAGATCAAAAAGATAGGAAAAATAGTAGAAGATGTGGTCAAAATGTGCCGAATTATGAGATTCGTGACACTATATTTTGCATTTTGAGTGTCTTGGAGACTATCACTCTTTGACCAGATTGTGTGCCCAATACCCCCACCTACTTCTCATGCCCAAGTTCTGATGCGTGGATAGACTTTGGCCACACATCAATTGCAGTACGATGCACCTAATTATCAATCTCCCGCTCTACAGTCAACAATAGCGTCACAGCTAAAAGTTTTCTTATATATGGTAAATCGTGAAAATTGGTACTTGGTACATAAAGTAGATCGTGCGAAATCCTAGTACGAAGACCAAATACTTCAACAAATATGTTCATGCCAATTCTGTCATACTTTCCCAACCTTTAGTTACTCAAACTGCATTTGAGGTACAAGATCATGAAGTGTTCAAGTTAGAAGATGTTATATCATTTCGATAAACCGAAAATATACCCTATTCCATGTTAATACTTAAGGGCATATGTAATATATACAGTTGCATTCAGTGTAATTTTTGAATTTTGGAAGATACAGATTGATGTAGATCTTCAATTTTTCATTTCTTCTTGTTATATTTAGTGATATACACAAAAGGGATACTTTGGTCTTTAAATTTTGTCCTCGCTTTTGACATTAACAGTCTGTTTAGATGGTTGTTGCCCGTTGTATCGTATTGTATTGTTATCCCAAAACAATGTTTGTTTTAATTGTTTAGTTAAAATTGGTTGTATTGTTTTGTTAAATCCATTATTTCGGAACAATGAAAAGTCTCATTTTTTGAAACAACCGATTTGGTGTTATGGGATTGTTTCTTATTTTTCTTTTCAATTATGCCCTAACTTATTACTTTACATTTCTATTTTACTCTTTACTTTTTTTTTTATTCAAATCTCCTAACCTATAACCTACGTCTTCACTCCTTTTTTCTTACTTCCAACTCCAAGTCAGGTATAAGTTTTGCCTTCTATTTGTTTTGTTCTTTCTAATTACTTTATCTCCAATTAGCTGTATATTATTGATTTTTAATTCAAACTCTAATTACTTTATGTGTATTTCTTGATAATATTTAAGACATTTGAGGGTATTTTAGTAAACTTATCAGTTATAGTACAGTACGATACAGTTAAACCAAACAGCAAAATATTATTTGACAACAACAAACAATATAATCTATCCAAACGTTATATTCATAAAACGATATAATACAATACCATACAATACAATACGATACATTATAAAACGATGAATAACAATGATCCAAACAGAAGGTAAGTTTAAGAATTTTTTTTGACTAAAATAGAACAACTATACAATCTAACAAAAAGAAGCGCTGCAGGCCATCTCCGCACCCAGTCAAAATACATCCTATGATGTATGAACTAATTCTTCTTTTCTTTTCCTTTTTCTTTCTTTAAAATCAGGGGGACATTTCACCTGTCATTGTTTTATGGTATACAAACACACAATATATAAATATAATTAAGTTTTATGAAATTTATTGTCACGATCCCAACCCGGTCGTGATGGCGCCCAACACACTGCTAGGCAAGCCTGACCAATTCAACAACCTTAACCCTTTTTATACAGTTCATGATTCAATTAACACAAATAATTACTAAGTCATAATACTGAAACTCTGAAATATAATTAAAATATGCGGAAAACCCAAGTAGAAATACTACTACACAGCCCGAAGAATCCGGTGTCACAAGTCTGAGCTTCTAATACACGGGTGTCAACCTACTACATATTGCTCTAAAGAAATGCGAAAATAAAGCAAATAGGTTAGATGGGAAGATCAGGACTGCGGACGTCATGCAGCTACCTTGATGCTCCCAGATATGATGCTCGACAGAGAAATCCTCACTCAGCCTCAGTGGGTGCACATAGATCTGCACACAAGGTGCAGGGAGTAATGTGAGTACTTCCAACCCAGAGAGTAATAAACATAAATAAGGGTTGAGAGTAAGAAATCCTGGATAGGCACAATGTAAGGTATAATTACAGCAGTTTAATCCAGATAATATCAACTCAATAAACCAATGAAAACAATGATGCTGCAACAGATAAGTAAATGAATGAATATCAATTAAGACATGCAACAAATATTACGGTACTCTCTAGTACCCGCTGCGGCGTGCAGCCGGCTCCATTTATTTATCGTCGACGGCGCTCACTGGGGGTGTGCAGACTCCGGGAGGGGCCCCTTACGGCCCAAGCGCAATATCAAGCCATCTCGTGGCATCCATTAGGCCCTAAGCCTCATATCAATA
>NW_017671255.1:278230-327369 GCF_001879085.1 Nicotiana attenuata | reverse complement strand
ATTTGGGCCAAAATGGCCTGAGCCTAAACAAATTACCCTTCGAAAGACCCAGCCCAAACCCGTCCATTTACCCGGTCCAAACCCCTGTCCCCTTAAACGACCCCGTTTCGAGCCTCTCAATCCTGGCCGTCGAGGTAATTCGGATCAAACGACCAGGAATTCGATCTCCCCAGCCATATTTAACTTGTCCCGAATCCAATCCCCCATACCCCCCCCCCCTTCTCGTCTCCCTTCATTCTCCAAGTTCAGAGAACATCATGAACCCTAGTTTGAGCCGCCACCAAATTCCACCGGTTCCGGTGGCGGCGCCACCGCAAGTCGACCCAAGATTAACACCCCTCACTCCCCTCATACCCATGCCACCATCCGCTCCCCTCGAATCTCACTAGAAACCGTCAAATCTCCAAACCCTAGAACGCCGCCTCCGCCGCCGACCGGAGAACGCCACTCCTCCCAAACCACCCCAAAATAACACCACGAGACCCCCTCTTCTCCCTCATCATGAATCCACTACCCGTTCCCTTCAAATCCCGGTCCAACTCGTCGAATCTTTCCCCAAAGCTTTTCCCGCCACGATGCCAGTTATGCCAATGGCTGCCAAATTAACACCATAGATTCTCCTCAGCCTCCTCATCTCAAATACCTAAGTCCCTTCCTTCGAATATGACTGAAACGCCTCGAATATCAAATCGAAGGTTTTCCGGCCAAAACCCTAATTGCCCCAAACTTCACCAATTTGATACAAAATACCCTCTAACCTTCCTCGTAGTGAATTGGTCATCAGTTGAGCTTTATTTTTGCCAGAGTTGATCATGTTCGAATTTGGAAATTTGACTGGTGTCTCGAAGTAAATCAGTGAGTTTTATTTTTAATTTCTTTCTTTCTGTTTTTTTATGTGTTTGATTATCTGTGATGCAATTGTTTGGCTTTGCTCCCAATTCGATTTGAATCCTCAGACCTAGGACGTTTAATTCTTTGAATTAATTTTCATCTGTTCAGTTAATTGGTTCATGTTAGCTTAATCTTGATTTTCGTTTTGTTAGTTTAATTATTAAGCCTTGGTTAATTCTGATTGTTTAAATTGGATTCGATTCAATTCTGATGTAGTTGTTTATAGTACTTTCTTCGGGTTGTAATTGGATTAGGATTAGTTAGGTTTTCAATAGTTGGTTTTGTGTGTCAAAACAGTATTTGTTTAGTAGTAATTCAGCAATTAGAAATTAGTAGCCATTTGAATTAGATAAGTATGTTTTGTTCTGTAAATTCAATGTTCCTTCAAGTAGTTATAAGGATTATTTTAGTTAGTATGGTCATTAATGCTGAGTTCAATTACTAGATTTAATAAGAGTTTAATTGGGATTGTTCTTCAATAGTTTGCAATTCAGAGTTTAGGAAATTGTTTGGTTATAGCTGTAATTCTAGTTTAAGTGCAGGGGTAGTTTAGGTATGTGGGGGCAAGGGAATCTTTAAATAATTGAATTGGAAGCTACTAGAACTTTCTAGATAAGTTTCGAATCAGATTTTTGGTAACTTAGGGGGGTAACTTGGGTAATAAGTCAGGGAATAAAGGATTAAGTAGACAAAAAAAACTGAAAATAACGTAGGGACTAATGTGTAAAAACTGAAATCTGAGGCTGCACCCTTTTGTGCCTATAAAAGGGCATGCTCTTTGCCTTGAGGAACAAGTTTGAGAGTCTCCAAAAACCCCCCTCTAAAAATCCTCTCTCTATAAACTCCAGATCTGAAATCAGATATATAAAAAAAAGAGAACAAAAGAAAAGCCAGTAAAAAAAATTCAAAAGTACTGTCATATTGCAATTTCTAGGATGATTCTGAGTTTCAGCTGCTGATTTCCCTCTCCTAGCTCGATTTCTAGTAGTTGAAGTTTCAAAGTGTGTTCTGGGTGTATTTTCAAATCCGTTTGGTGTTATTCAAGCTATTTTGATTGGTTTGCTGTTTAATTTGGCTTGAAAACACCTGCTGGGTTCATTTGAAATTATTTCTGGGGTTGAACTACTGCTGGTTGTGATTGTTGTGATCTCCTGTTCGTTACTGCTTCTGATTTCTCCTTTTCCTTGTTGTATTTCAAATTCCAGGTACATATCTTCAAATTCACCTCATTGTGGCTTCGAATGGGAGTTGAAATTAACTGTTCTTCAGATCTCTGCTCATTGAACGTGTTCTATTGTGAACAAGTAATTAGATGTTAGTTAATGCTAGTCGTTTGGTTGTATTACCTGAACAATAAACACATGAATGTATAATTAGGACTGTTTCCCTTAAAACTTGATTTGGACTGCTCTGGATTTTCGACCTGTAATAGACTGCTGAATTCTATAATCATGTAGTTTTTTTTTAAAAAAAACATTAGTCTAGTGTAGCAGGTTCCAATAGCAGTAGGTATACTTAGCTTAGTTTAAGTTTAGTTACGAATTATGGTCGAACATATGGGGATAATCATCGTGTGTGCTTCATTTATCTGTCATTAGCATTAATATAGTGTGCTTCGTGAGTAATTGAACCGTCAGCTGGTTGGAATTGTAAGAAATGCTTTATCAAAAACTCCAATACAGTATATTTAGTTTTAGTCTTATAAATCATATGTGTAGAATCCTATTTTGTAAATCATAAGACACTAGGCCATTCCTCATGTGTGTTGAATGTTAATTTGGACTTATTTGAAATGCATAATGAAAACCAGATAGCTGTTACTGAAGAGTCATTTATCAATAGTCCATTGGATTCGAATAGCTGCAGGTCTAAGAATTGGCTCCTTGGGTTCAATACTGAGCCAAAGCAAACCAAAATAACCCTTGAATAAAATCTGGGCCCAACGATTTGGCCCAGTTGCTCAACGGAAAACCAAGCTCGTTCAGATCGGAATGGACATTAAGAAGGCCCAAATCGCAGGGTAATTTCATGTTGACAGAAATTGGGTTAATTGATGAAGCCTAAAAATACTAAAAGTCAGGATTTATGTTAAGATCCCGGGTCTGAATTTACTAATATGGTTTTGGGTTTTCTCGTTAGGTAGCATGCTTGAATTAAGAGGTGCGCCTCTTGTTCAAGTGTGGACTTGAACTTGAAAGCCCAAATTCCTTGTTTACTTTAAATAATAGCAACTGGTAAAATTGATTAATTAGGATTCTCTAGAGACAAAATTACATAGAAAATTATAGCTTGCTCTGGGATGGCCCTTAAATAAAAATGAGACGAGCCTCGCCGCACAAAACATATAAATTGCGGGGCCCTCATCAAATGCTTATACCAAAATATTTAGAAATTAGGGACGTGCCATTTAGAGAATTTTCATGGCCCTCCGCAAAGTTAACAAGACGTTAGCCACTTCAGGCGCGCTTTTTAATAATTTTACCTTCTTAACTACGGGTGTGCATTTCATGCAACCCAAATCCAAATCTCAAAACGTTGAATAAGAGGTGTCAAGGATCCGGGTGCATTTTATGTGACGTGATCCAAAAACACGCTCTTAAACGATGTTCACTTTCATAAAAACTAATTAAAAGCGGTTAAACAATTCTAAAATATCAATAGGATAACATATATTAAAACCAGACTTTAGCCAAATATAGCAGTTGAGCGACCGTGCTAGAACCACGGAACTCGGGAGTGCCTAACACCTTCTCCCGGGTTAACAGAATTCCTTACTCGGATTTCTGGTTCGCGACTGTTAATACAGAGTCAAACCCTTTCCTCGATTCGGGATTCAAACCGGTGACTTGGGACACCATAAATCTCCCAAGTGGCGACTCTGAACTTCATAATAAATGAATCCCGTTTCGATTGTCCTTTAATTGGAAAAACTCCTTTATTATACCCTTTACAGGGTGTAGTAAGTGAAAAAGGAGGTGTGACACATACACTTTAACATTTAAAATCCCACACTTATGTCAAACCAAAGCTCCACCTTCACATCAATGTATATTACCCTATACTTCTTTAAGCACAAATACATCAAGAACCACCACTTATCAAGGAATATTTTTAACAACAATACAACTATTTTTTCTTTCTTTTCTTTTTCTTTTCCAATTCAAGTAGCTCTTACTTTTTCAAAACAGAGCACATTTCTCCTTATCTCATTATTCCACTCAAAAGCCAAACCAACCATCCCACACTTTAACTTTTACAAAGTTCATAACAATTCAAGTGCTCGTGAGAGGTTAAAAGGTTCAAATAGATGGTTAATACAAACAAATGGGTAAGGTTGTAATGTGGTTCCCACAGAAACAAGATTACAGGCTCAAAGGGGTTAACTACGATACATAACAATTAGGCGGGTAAAATATATATATGGATCAACAAAGAAACGCCTACGATACATAACAATGCATAGAATAACACAAAACCTTACACACACATGGCACACAACTCACTCAGGATTGCATTCATCAAGACACTCTAGTCAAAGCAGTTAAGCAAAGTTAAGATCATACGATTTAAGGTACTTATACAAGAGTCAAAAATTGAGCCTAAGCGCCACAACCAGAGTACTCAGTATTCTCAAGGCATAACAAAGTCAAGAGATATCACTGCAATTCAAAACACAACACAATGGCTCCTGTTCCTAAAAAAAATAAAACTAACTACACCCGGTTCAAATAAAACTCTTGGAAAAGAACCGCGGCACAAAGAAAAATAAAGGGGAAACTACTACACTACCTACAAATAAAAGTTTTTTTTAGAATTAAATCCCTCAAGAATCCACAAAAAAAATTAATTAATTAAACTAACACAACTAAAATAGCATAGAAATTCACCCAGAAAATCTCCTCACCCCACACTTAAAATTGTGCCTTGTCCCCAATACACACCATAACTAATAAGAGGATAAAAGAAACTCCCTCGTAGGCCAAAGGCGGAAGCACTAGCAGCTCATGGAGTACTCAAACTTCTCCCAGGCTTGGTCCTTCGTGTAGGTACCACACACTTAGTTCGAACCATCCGGTTTGCTGTTGCATCCTTCCAATAACTTTGCTTTCCATGCTCCTAGAAAATAAAAAATCGACACTACAAAAATAATACAATAATAAAAAAATAAAAAATAAAAATAAAATAAAAGAAAGCTGTAAAGCTGGGCAAGCACTTGATTTAACGTCGCGGCACGACGCGAATCACTTTCTGCCTCCACTTAAAACTTATGAATTGGATCCCAAGTTTTGATTATGCTCTATGATCATGCTCTTGGGACGATACAAATTGCTGCGAACCAAAAATTAAGTGATACTTTATGAACTTTTTGGCTTTCAACCGAGGAGTGTCATTTTGTCCCAGACGGCCTTGAAAATTTCAGAATATAGGGCTCATCTACCTCTTCCTTTGACTCTTGTTGGATCATACAAATTAGTTTTGATTTCACCGTCTGAACATAATGTAGAGAAGTTTTTGGAATGAGGTCCAATGCGCTCAAATACATGTATTTCAAGATTATTAACCTCCTCAACACCAATCACACTAGAGTCAACTAAATTTGTATCTTCAACGTCCCTGGTTGACTCTAGTATTACTTCTTCAACATCGGCATCCTCAAATTCTAGCTGGATAGATTGTTGGTGTTCTACTCTGACCTCCTCCACTAGCACGTCCTCGTATTTTTTTTAATCCTCCATTATAATGACAATTTTTGCAGTCAATTCATGCTCATATTGGCTACCATAATGTCAACGGATTAATTTATTCACTTGAGCCTCCAAGTTGTGAATAGTTGCCTCTTGCATTTGTATCTGCAGTGGTTTCTTATCATATAGTTCCATGAAACAGTTTAATATATCTTTGATCTCCTTCAGGTCAGCTTCCCAGGGTTCTTTGTTCCTATTAACTTCACTAGAAAAAGCAGAACCATCATAGTAAGGGATTGGGGAACGATAAGAAACATAAACACAACCGTGAAAGTGACCATCTTGACCAACCACACATATCACATACATTCCACACATAAGATTGAGTTGGTGCACATAACTCGCTCTCGAGAAAATTTTGACAATTTTACAATGGGTGGTTTCCTTCACAATATGCATAAGGAGGATTAGAAGTAGAATTACCAACATCAAAACACTCATAATTTCAAGGTGCCATGTTTTTAAAATCAACAAGTAGAAAAATAAAAATTAAAAAATAAAGATCAAATACAAAACACAAAAGTAAAAGTTCAAACTTGAAACCTAGCAATATGTACACCTACAGCTACACCGTTAGTTCCCTGGCAACGGCGCCAAAATTTGATCACGCCCAACTTTGCCTTATAAAAAGGACTAAGTGGTCGATGCAAATATAATCCGGTTTACAAGTCCGGAGTCGAATCCCACAGAGAACTAAGGTTTAGCTACAGTTGTTCAATCTCGCTAGGAAATACAAGTCCAAACAATTTCCTAGTTATAAAGATTATAATGTTTATTTTAATCTAATTAACTAACAAATACTAGAAAGCAGTAAAACTATCAATTAACAAGGATAAGGATTGAGGAGGTCTAGAGTTATGATTTCCCCTATTGTCGGAATCCTTTCCGCTACGTTTTCTATAAATTTGCCTAAGTCTTCTCTACCGGTCATGAGCGCTCTTAGTGTCGTAATTCTCTCCCTAGTAACCACCATAATTTACTAGACATATTCTCCTGAATTACGCTAGCTGGCATAAAGTACGACTCGATCGCACCAAGGTTTTGTTATCCCTAATCCCACCTTTAAACCCTCCGTATTGATCCCCCATATACGTTAGGAGTGATGTTGTTCAAAAACTACCTAAATATGCACCCTCTCCCGAGTAATACACACTAAATAGGCACAGTCGATTGAGAGCTCTTCGACCAACCACAATAATAACGTAGTTGAACAAATAGAGAAAATACTACAGCAAATCCATATTAACGTAACAGGAAAATCATCCTCCAATAGGTTCCATCAAAACCCTAGATAAAAAATTAGCTATTCATAATAGTATGCATAACTACAATACTAGAATTCATAACCAATAATAAAAATAGAAAGAAGGAAGTGAAAAACTCGTAGAAGAATTCTCCGCCTTGCTCCTAGTGTGTTCTTGCCTCCTTAGGTCGAATCCCCTGTCTAATGTCGGTCTCCCCGGCCTCCTTAGGTCTAAATTATGTCAAAAGTTTGTCCTCCCATCAAAATAGCGTTTTTACATGTATTTATACCAAATAGGGTCGGGCCCAAATGAAACACCTTTTCCTGCACGAAATAGGACTCTGGTCTGTAAAATTTGCACAAGCGCGCCGCATGGGGCGACGCGTGATAAGTCAGGATTTTAACATGTTTTATGACCCTACTTGCCTATGTTTTGGTTATAAATTGCTACAAAATAGTCCCAAAATTCTCAAAAGTTGTGCTTGATTGCAGGTTTGATCGACAAAGCGACGAATGTCAAAGATCGGCTCAAAAAGGAGTGAAACCTGCTCAAGTGTCAAAGACTAAGTAAATTGAGAAAAAGAGAACCTAGTGAGGACCGCGCAAAGGTGAATGCGGCCGCACTACGAGGTTCAGAGAGTTGGCATTTTCAAGCTGGAGGCAACGCGGGCGCGGTACGATTCACGCGGTTCGCGATCAGGCTCCGCGGCCGCACTACTCTTTTGTGCGGTCCGCGGAGCAGAGATTCAGAGAGCTCACATTTTGCCAATTCCAAGCAATGCGGCCCGCGCTCATTTTTGTGCGGCCGCCCCAACTTCCACCGCGGCCGCGCCAACTTCCACGCGATCCGCGGTCCTCAAGTTCAGAGAAGCATAAATGTGAAGTCCAAGAGCCAGTGCGGCCGCGGTCCTTTTTGTGCGGCCCGCACTGACCCCGCAGGGGTATTTTTGTCCAGTTTTTCCAGCCTAATATAAATAGGACATTTTACCATTTTTAGGTTATTTGTTATCTCTAGAATACAGCTGCGCTCGTGAGACTCGGTTTTGTAGCCATTTTTGGCACTTTAGCTTTAATTTTACCATAGATTCTTGTGATTTCTTTTTAGTAATTAATTAATATGCTTAGTCCTTCATCTATTTCTTCATTTTCTCTTTCAAGCATGAGTAGCTAAACCCATTAGCTAGGGTTGTGGCTCAACCCTAGTATGGGTAATTGATGGGTGTTGCCATCTAGGGTTAGATTGATTATGGGTGTTTGTTATTTGGGTTGATTTTATGTTTTTATTTAAGAATTGGTGGTTGCAAACACTGATTCAAGCTTTGTGGGTTTGACTCTTCTTGAGAAAGAGAGTTTATGACCCCAAAATTGACCCAACAAGGAATTGGGATGGACTCATGAGAAATGATAGTCCCAATTAACGGGTTAAATCTCGAGAGAGTAATCACCCTACTTGAACCCGAGTTGCTTGATCTTATTGGCCTACCCAACTGGTCTCGAGAGAGTCAATTGGGCAAAACCATTTTCTCTACCGAGAGGTGTGAGAGTGGGTACAATTATGCAACGGTTATAGCATAAGCCCCTAATATGTAAATCTATCCTTAGTAACATCTACCCGTCAATTAGCCACCTAGGTAATGCCACGACCCTAGTGCCTTCCTTCCCATAAGATACAACTTTGCAATATTCTAGTAGCATAATTTAGCGTTAATCATTAGTTTTATCATAGTAGTTATAAAATCAAAAACCAAGAATGATTGAAGTGACATTAGGAGCACAAACACATCTCTAGACTAGACAGAAAATCCAACTCCACTACTAGCTCCCTGTGGAAATCGATCCCGACCTCTATTCGGGTAAAAGCTATTACGACCCGCTCTTCCTACCTTGGTGTAGCGTTGAGTTGGCAGCGATCAACTTTTTGGCACCGTTGCCGGGGAGCTTACAGTGTTGACTATCTGTTTAGTTCATTTTGTGTTTTGCTTCTCTTTCCTTCTTATTTACTAATTTTGTTTGTGTCGATCACTCAGGTACTATGGCTTTAAATGCTAATGACCCTCTTGGAAATGCCATGGCGGGGGAGGAGGTAGAAGATATTTCATGATAAGCTTTTCGTACCTCAA
The DNA here is from genome assembly GCF_001879085.1 of Nicotiana attenuata. Lineage (NCBI taxonomy): Eukaryota > Viridiplantae > Streptophyta > Magnoliopsida > Solanales > Solanaceae > Nicotiana > Nicotiana attenuata. The sequence goes on along the minus strand of NW_017671255.1, from coordinate 318,370 downwards.
GCTCCACGTAGAGGCCGTCAGGCCAATGACAACAATCCTATTCCAGACCCTCCTCCGCCACCGCCAAGAGTAGTCCCAAGAGTTCTCCCTAATCAAGGGTATGCGAGTGTGATTGTTCCTCCCCCAATCTGGGCGGGGAACTTTCAAATCACAAATGTCATGTTGACCTTGCTCGAGCAACGAGGATATTTTACGGGCGCCTCCGATCAAAATGCATACAAGCACTTGAAGGGGTTCGTAGATACATGCTGAGGCAGTAAGCAAACAAACGTGTCAGAGGATGCGTTGAGATTGAGGCTTTTCCCGTTTTCTCTTCGGGGTAAAGCGTTGGATTGGTTAGAAAGGCTCCCCAATCATTCTATCACCACATGGGATGAATTGGCGGACAAATTTATTGCCAAGTTCTTTTCTCCAAGTCATATGGCGGCTCTTCGGGATGAGATTCTAGCTTTCAAGAAAATGCCAACGGAACCTTTGCACAAGATATGGGAAAGATATAGAACAATGGTGAAGGAGTGCCCTAATAACGACATGACCGAGGCGATGATACAACAAACTTTTTATCGGGGCATCAACACCACGAATCAGTGTATTGTGAACCAATTGGCCGGAGGGAACTTTATGAAACTTTCTTACCAAGAGGCATGTGATGTACTTGATGAAATGGCCGACACCTCTTCGGCATGGCAAAGCCGAGCAAATGTGCCCCTGACCCCATGGTCATCCATTTGCACAAGGAATTGAACGATCATGGCCAAGCTATTGCCGAGCTTACAACAACTATGAATCAATTGGCGAAGGCGCAATTGCAACAAGTCCAAAACCCGTGCCAAGTCAACACAATGGAAGGTGTTTCTATGTTAAAAAGGAGGCAAAGAGGGCAACAACAACCTCAAGGTAATTGTGAGCAATTTGACAACAACAATGATGGTGGTGGTTATTCGAATGAGTGCTATGATGATCAAAGCGAGGAATGTCAATATGTCAATAACTACCAAGGGAATAGAGGAAATCAAGGGAATCAACAATGGCGCCCCCAAGTAAATTGGGGCAATCAACAAGGCGGCGGTAATTGGAATAATAACAACCAACAACAAGGAGGTGGAAATTGGAACAACAACAATCAAAACAACAATTGGGGGAACCAAGGTAACAATCAAGGCAATTGGAACGGGAGCAATAATAATTGGAATAACAACAATGGTCAAGGCGGGTGGAATAACAATGGAAATCAAGGCAACCGGGGGCAAGGTTTTCAAAGGCCCCCGATGTATCACAACTAAACAATCCGCCTCCGTTTCAATCTCAAGGGTCTAGTTCTTCGGGTAGTGATATGGGAAGAGTAGAAATGATGTTCGAACAAATGATGAAGAAGAACCAAGACTCCGATGCTCAATTGGCTTCCCACAATACCTCTATTCGGAATTTGGAGGTGCAACTAGGCCAAATTTCTCAAGCTTTGAATACTCGCCCCAAGGGTGCTCTACCAAGTGACACGGTAGTGAATCCAAAGGGCGGAAACACCAATCAAGTGATGGCAGTTACAACAAGAAGCGGGAGAGGCGGTGATGTGCATGCGTCAAGAGAAAAGCGAGTTGTAGATGACGATGTTGAGTTGCGGGGTGACAATGCCCCTTTGATTGTTGAAGATGTGGTTGAGACAAATGTAAACACTGAGGTGAGGATAGATATTGATGAGGCCGAGGTGGAAACACAAGATGCCGTGAACCTGTCTAGGGAACACGTAATTGATATGCCTGAGCCGGTGGTGCCTAAAGCCAAGGCACCTTTGCCTAGGCCACCTCCACCGTATCCTCAACGGTTAGCAAAGCATAAGAGTGATCACCAATTCAAAAAGTTCATAGACATGATGAAGAGTCTTACAATCAATGTACCCTTGATGGAGGCACTTGAGCAAATGCCGGGGTATGCCAAGTTTATGAAAGAGTTGGTGACGAAGAAAAGGTCGATGGAGTGTGAAACAATACCAATGACGCATCAAGTAAGTTCCTTTCGTTCACTCTATGGCCCCAAAACTTGAGGATCCCGGAGCTTTCACTATCCCTTGTACTATCGGAAGTGCAGATTTCGCCAAAGCCCTTTGTGACTTGGGGGCTAGCATAAACTTGATGCCATGTTCGATTTTCAAGACCTTGGGAATTGGACAACCTCGCTCAACTTCAATGCGACTTCAAATGGCGGATCGGTCAATAAAGCAGCCTTTGGGTATAATTGATGACGTACTTGTCCGTGTTGATAAATTCATCTTGCCGGTTGACTTTGTTATATTGGATTGTGAAGTAGAATTGAAGTTCCGATCATTCTTGGGAGACCTTTCCTAGCTACGGGGAAGGCTTTGGTTGATGTTGAGTTGGGTGAGTTGACATTCCGTGTGGGGGATGAGAAGGTGGTTTTCCCTGTTTGCAAATCCATGAGGCAACCTAATAGCACCGAGGTGTGCTCATTTGTTGACATTGTCACGGCTGTGATAATGGATGAGACGAGTGCTATGCTTAATGTTAAAGACCCTCTTATGGCCGTTCCTCTAAATCGGGATATCAATGATGATGCAAGTAGAGTGACGTGCATAGATGCTTTACATGATATGGAATCGTTGAGGCCCAGTAAAATGTCTTTGGATCTTCACAATCGGGAAACTACACTAGCAAAGCCAACAATTGAGGAGCTACCGGTGTTGAAATTGAAACAAGTTGCTCCACACCTATGCCTCACAATCTTTGATCCCGATATTATCTTGGAGGATGATGCAAAGCCGTCTTTGGAGCATGAAAGAAGATTAGACGAGGTGATACAAGAAGTGGTGATCTACCCTATTTCTGACAATTCTTGGATTCCTCGGGAACACTGTGTGCAAATGAAGGGTGGCATGACCATAGTGACAAACTCTCAGAATGTGTGGAGTCCCACACGACCAGCTGCAGGTTGGCAGGGCTGCAAGAATTATGGAAAATTGAACAAAGTGCCCCGCAAGGATCACTATCCATTGTCGTTCATTGACAAAATGCTAGATCATCTTGGTGGGCGTGCTTTTTATTATTTCTTGGAGAGCTTGATGAGAGCCACGTGGTGGCGGTTTTTGATTTGAAGTGATGTAATGGTAACATGCGTCGTGCTGCGATGTTAAATCAGGCGCTTCTTGGGAGGCAACCCATGTCTTTTTCTTTCTCTTTGATTTTCTTTGTAGTTTAGGATTTTTGAGCTAATTGGTTGTGAGATGTTGCAGGGATTGTGTTGATGCAGTGCAAAACAAGTTGGAACAAATTGAACCGTCTCTGAAGTTTGCCAGTGCGGCCGCGGTGCACTTTTGCGCGGTCCGCACTGGCATGGTCCAAATGTGGTGCTCTCTGAAGTTTTTCACCGCGGCCGCATTCTCTTTAGTGCGGTCCACGGTGGGCCTCCGCGGCCGCGGTCTCTTTTGTGCGGTCCGCGGAGGCTGCCTACTGAAACTTCACTTGAACAAATCCAGCGCGGTCCGTGGTCGCTTTTGTGCGGCCGTGCTGGTAGGTGAGTATGGGTCCCACGGTTTGTCTATAAATAGACTCCAAGGGTCATCTTTTACCCTTTTTGACCCCTAAACTCCCAGAGCCCAAAAATTATTGTTCCTTCTTTACTGAGTCCATAATTCTTGCATAATATTATCTAATTGCACTTCATCTTTACATCCGATAATGTTTCATTCATCTCTTGTTCACTTAGTGGTTAATTTTTGTTTTATTTTCTTACATTTAGCCCATAACTTCTGTTTCTTCCCCTTGTTCTTTATTTTGTTAGTTTAGGTTAGTTTTCATGTTAGTTTTGGGCTGTTTTCTATGCATATTGAGTGGGCAAATGAGTAGGGACAAAGTAGGTGTAAAAATTTGAAAAAAATGGCAAAAAAAAATGCAACCCTAACTTAGTGCCCGTAAACCCTAGTCACCGCGGCCTGCGGTCGCCTTAGCGCGGTCTGCGGTCGCCCTGACGCGGTCCGCGTTCCCTTTTTGTGCGGACCGCGGTGCTCAATTGACTGCAAGTTGATTTGTTCCCAGCGCGGCCGCATTGCACTTAGCGCGGTCTGCGCTGGCCCACCGCGGTCGTAACCCCATTTTGTGCGGACCGCGGTGGGAGATTCAGAGAGTTGTTAATTTGTGCCTTTGCCCAGCGCGGACCGCGGTCGCCTTAGTGCGGTCCGCGGTGCCTCCAACACGGCCGCACTCCTGTTTGTGCGGGCCGCGGTGCAATGTTCTGCACTTGTGCTGCAACTGTGTTCTGCACTTTTGTCTGCAATATATTTCATTCACCTGTTTCAATGCCTGTGCTTAAACTAACAATGTTAGATGTGTTTGCTTGCAGACAATGGTGAGGCAAAGAGGAGGAGGTGTAAAACAACTCGGCCGAGGTGATCCCTCCCGGGGAGGCAAAGGAAAACAAGTTAAACTCACTCCCCAACCTAAACTGAAAACCAGGAAAACACTGAGGATTGCTGAACCGGATGATGACCAATTGGGGAGTGAGTACATGCCTTCACAAGACCCCTCCTCCGACTCAATGCCAGCTCCTTCACCTCCAGCTGCCCAAGCTCAACAACGTATATCTTCTGAGTCGTTTGAAGGCTCAGTAGCCAGCAACAGTGAGTACTCCACCTCCCCCACAGCTTCATTATCTGGGGAGAGTGCAGGCAAAGGTGATGGAGGTGGTGAGGACAGTGATGAAGAGGTGCCCCAGAGTGGTATACCTCAGGTTGGGGGTGTTGACCGGACTAGAGATCCCGCAGCTTGGGAGGATAGATTCGTCAGTCAGTTAGCATTCCACAAGTTCAGGGTATGGTGGCCTAAACGAAAGTTGATCCTTGAAAGGAGTTTTATTGAGCGAGACCTTCTACCTCTACTTCCCAATGTGCATAGACAATTTCACACTGGAGCGAATTGGGAGCACTTTCGGAGTCACTGTGTAAAGGCAAATGAGCACATGATCAAGGAGTTCTACAGCAATGTGGCCCACATCTTGAAGGGCACCAAAGTAACCAAAGTGCGGAACAAAAAGGTGATCTTTACTGGGCAGGCACTCAATGAATATTTAGGGTTCGATGACGAGGATGAGACCCTGTATAATGAAAAGTTGGCAATAAGGGTGAAGAAGTTTCGTCCGTGGTTAGTCTCATACCTGGAATCCCGGTACTGTGTCCAGAGAGTGGCGTGCGAAGGCTAGGAACAAAAATTCTATTCGAGAAGACTTTCAAACTTTGAGGCTCAGGGTGGTTGATCTTTTGTGTTGCCAGTCGGCTTGACACCCTCCACCACCGATCAGACTATTCCACTCACCCGGTGCTGTTCTTGGTTGCATCTATTATGGCCGGATACCCCTATCAACATGGGCAATGTGATGTCCCGTGTGATTACTGCTGTGGGGCAAGAGCAAATGAAATCGGAACTACCCCCTTTCCCAATACCCCTCACTCATAGTTTCTTCAAGGGACATGGAAGTGGAGAAGAAACCATATGGATATACAAGGTCAGGTCCAGTGCTCCATTCCACCTGGTCAGTATGAAGTGGCCCAAACAACCGCTAAAGACAAAAACTACAAGCCACTGCCTCTGCGCCCAACGTGCGCCAGTCCTGAAGGAACCAGTTGGTCGTAGAGCCTTCTACTGATTCTTCCACCATGCCTGTTTGCTAGCTAGCAGTGAGGATCTCTGCCTCCAGGACCTTCCTCCACTGCTTAGTCCCAGTACTTCAGCTGACCCGGGAATCCCCATCTTCCCGGAAGTATGCCTCATCACTGCCGTCATACAGTTGAGTCAAACATTGCAGTGTTGAACAAACTGGATGTCAGGAATGCGACATGCCAAGTTGTCTACATTGTCTTCCACCATTCAGACCCAGTTAGCACCTCAGCCAGCTCAGATTCCTCAGTCCATTGAGGACACTTTTAGAAGCTCCTGGGAACCAGAACAGAAAAGATTATGAAGACACAGGCTACCTTGTCTACAGTAGTGGATTCACATGGCAAGGCTCTGAAGGAGCTTGCCAAGGAGCACAAGAGAGATGAGGAGATCACGGGCTTCTAAGGAGTCCTGTGAAACAGCTCAGGACAGATGTGGACAAGCTATTGGCAGACCAGATGCCTCTAGACTTGCTATTCGGGACCAAGCCCCAGCCCCAGCCCCCCAGCAACACCAGTAGCAGGAGCCACAGCAGAAGCAGGCACCCAGGCCAGCTAAGGAGAAGAGGAAGCTCCCAGTACAGCTGATGCAGTTATTGAGTTGGCAGCCCACAGAGGCCTCCTCCAGTTTGCCACATGATGCACCTGACATCCAGCCGGTCCAGGAACAGGCCCCAGTCCCAGCAGCTGGAGCAACAGGAGACCGGGAACCAGTCTGAGTTCCCGCACATACAGAGGACTTGGGGACCACTGATGATCCCATGCAGACGGACCAGGCTTAGGGAGCCCCTATATCCTTTCTTGTGAATTTTTTATGCTTATTTTGATAGTTGGCATTGGGGAAAATGCCAGCTTTTATTCGTGGGGGTGCACCCTACTTTTTTGTTATCTGATGACTGTATATATTTGATCAGTTTATGTTTTGTTGGTTGATTTCTATTTGGTATGTTATATAACTTTACATTTGTACTTTATATCTTTCTATTTTGGTCTGTATATAAAGTAAGTTACATTTTTGTAATATATTCATTCCCCATTGTATATTCTAATCCCCCTATTGTAAATATTCATTCTAATTTCTATTTTCGTATTTTTCGTAAAAAAAAAAAAATTGTTTTTAGCTTCGTAGATAGGCTCGCAGTCCTTGTTTTGTTTTTGGCGTTTTCAATAAGCCCTTGGTTTTCTTAATGCCACGGTTCTTTCCAAGGGTGGAGTATTGTGTGAACGGGTGGCTCTTCCCGGATGATGGATGGCGTGATAACCTTCTTAAGGGTTTGGTCCATTTTTTGCTTTTTCTTTTGTTTTTAGTTAAGGGTACTTCAAGCATAGCTTCACTTGGGCCTAACATATTTTGCCTTTGATCCCATGGTCAAAGACAAGTGGTTGTGTTTAGGATGGTGAAAAGTAGTGACCTTAGAGACTCTTGAGTTGGACCCAAAACAAACATCATGTGGTCTTTCCTGGGACTATTGTGTGCTCAATCGTATATAAGGTTGTGTGGCGCCTCGACTCTATGTCTTAAAGCAATCCTTGAGTGTGTGTGTGAAAAAATTGAATTATGAGTCCAAGTCCCGAGCCAATGGTCTAGGAATTGCCCCGAATGTTTGTTGAGGCGAAATTTTGAGTGAAGTTTCGACTCGAGTAAGTGATTATAGTCTCTCCCTTGATTCAAATGATAAGTTGAACAATTCCATAGCCTACCTATGAGATAATCCCTAAGCTAACCCTTTTGAGCCTTAAAACCATCTATCTTTCAAGAACCAATGCTACAAGCTATACCCGTTCTAAATTCTACCTCTCTTGGCACCCACATCTTTCCCTTGAGTAAATAAGCAAAGTCTAAAGTTTGGGGGGAGAGACAAGAAAGGAAACAAAAAGGGGTAAAAGGTACAAAAGAAAAATAAAAAGGAAGGCAAAAAAAGAAATAAAAGAAAAAGACAAAAAGAAAGCCCAATATGAGAAAAAAAGGGATTCAAAGAGAAAACAAAAGTGAAAAAGGTGTGGAAAAGTAGAACAAGGAGAAATATTTTGAAAAATTGCGTAAGAAAGAGTGACGAAGTGTCTCTCTAACCCTTAGAAGAGGTGAAATGACTCAAAGGAGTCAAGTGAATTGTGCCAATGAAATCAAAAAGAGTGCTTAAGGGAAAGAATTGAACCCACTTGAACAAAAACATATCCTACCCTTACCCAAAAGGCCTTCACAATTAACTCCCACAAAAGCCTAATAAAAATGATCTTGAGTTGGATGACATTCTCCGCATTAGTGGATACTTACATGAGGGTCAAGCATATGGTACCATAGAGCTGGACTTGTGACCATTTCTTGAGGAGACGAAGTGACTCCATTAACCTCGTTTGTGTGCGTATACTCTAAAAGGTGAGGTTTGCTTTAGGGATTAGTGAGGATGTATAAGTTTGGGGATCCAACAGCGACCAAAGTATTGGAGAGAGTTTTTGATTACATGAAGTCAATTCTTTGATTCTCCTTGTGTAACACTTGATCCATAGTTTTTCAAAGGTTTGAATGTTGTTAATGATCGCATTTGTGTTGGAGGGCAATGGTTAGTCCCAATTGAATGCTTGTTGAGGCTACTTAGGATAGTCTGGAATTACTTGGAATTATCCTTTAAGGGTGAGTCTTATTTTGTTTGCTTGAGGACAAGCAAAGGTTTAAGTTTGGGGGAGTTGATAAGTCGGGATTTTAAACATGTTTTATGCCCCTACTTGCCTATGCTTTGGTTATAAATTGCTACAAAATAGTCCTCAAAATGCTTGCGCCCCCACCGCAAGTTGTGCTTGATTGCAGGTTTGATCAGACAAAGCGACGAAGTCAAGATCGGCTCAAAAAAGGAGTGAAACTTGCCTCAAGTGTTCAAAAGAACTAAGTAAATTGAGGAAAAGAGAAACCTAGTGGCGGACCGTGCAAAGGTGAATGCGGCCGCAACTAGGAGGTTCCAGAGAGTTGCATTTTCAAGCTGGACGGCAACAACGGGCGCGGTACGATTCAAGCGCGGTCCCGCGGTCCAGGCCTCCGCGGACCAGCGCATAGAACTCCTTTTGTGCGGTCCGCGGAAGCAGAGATTCAGAAGAAGCTCACATTTTGCCAATTTCAGCAATGCGGCCGCGCATGCATTTTTGTGCCGGCCGCGCAACTTCCACCGCTGCCGCGGGTGCACTTCCACGCGTCCGCGGTCCTTAAGTTCAGAGAAAGCATAAATGTGAAGTCCAAGATCCAGTGCGGCCGGGTCCTTTTGTGGCGGCCCCGCACTGAGACCCCGCAGGGGTATTTTTTGTCCAGTTTTTCCAAGCCTAAAGTATAAATACGAACATTTTACCATTTTTAGGTTATTGTTATCTCTAGAATACAGTTGCGATCGTGAGACTCGGTTTTGGTAGCCATTTTTTGGCACTTTAGCTTTAATTTTACCATAGATTCTTGTGATTTCTTTTTAGTAATTAATTAATAATGCTTAGTCCTTCATCTATTTCTTCATTTCTCTTTCAACATTGAGTAGCTAAACCCAATTAGCTAGGGTTGTGTTCAACCCTAGTGTGGGTAATTGATAGGGTGTTTGCATCTAGGGTTTAGATTGATTATGGGTGGTTTTGTTATTTGGGTTGATTTTATGTTTTTAATTTTAAGAATTGGTGGTTGCGAATACTGATTCAAGCTTGTGGGTTTGACTCTTCTTGAGAAAGAGAGTTTATGACCCCAAAATTGACCCAACAAGGAATTGGGATGGACTCATGAGAAATGATAGTCCCAATTAACGGGTTAAATCTCGAGAGAGTAATCACCCTACTTGAACCCTAGTTGCTTGATCTTATTGGCCTACCCAATTGGTCTCGAGAGAGTCAATTGGGCAAAATCACTTTCTCTACCGAGAGGTGTGAGAGTGGATACAATTGTGCAACGGTTATAGCATAAGCCCCTAATATGTCAATCTATCCTTAGTAACATCTACCCGTCAATTAGCCACCTAGGTAATGCCACGACCCTAGTGCCTTCCTTCCCATTAGATACAACTTTGCAATATTCTAGTAGCATAATTTAGCGTTAATCATTAGTTTTATCATAGTAGTTATAAAATCAAAAACCAAGAATGATTGAAGTGACATTAGGAGCACAAACACATCTCTAGACTAGACAGAAAATCCAACTCCACTACTAGCTCCCTGTGGAAATCGATCCCGACCTCTATTCGGGTAAAAGCTATTGCGACCCGCTCTTCCTACCTTGGTGTAGCGTCGAGTTGGCAGCGATCAACGCGCCACGTGGTGTGCTTGTGGGGAAGTTCAGAGAGCTGATTCTGAGGCTGCAAGAATTTTCCACAAGCGCGGCGCGACCTGCACCACTCCACGCTCTGCGGTAGTCAGAATTTGAGAAAACGTAAAACATGAAAGTTGTAGCACATTTAAATAGCTTTCCAACGATATATTGTGGAGCCCAAACGGAATTCTGAGCTAAAATTTATGTGCATTTGACTAGACAATACACTGTATGCCCGCTCGATTCTTTGTTTCTTTCTTAACTATCATCCGTTGATCCCCGAACACGATCCCCGTTTAATTCCTTGGGCTTTTACTTAGACTTCAAAGCTCCAAATCACTTGAATTCATTCCATAATATCTACATAGTTCGAAATCACTCCTACAAGGCATAAAATACACAATTAGTGCAAAACACTAGTGATTAAAGCTCAAACTCAATTAAAGTGCAGTACATTAGAGTGTAATAGGCGACTAAAATATGCAATTATAGCCTATCATCACTCCACTTAATAGTTAAACTATTGCTTATGAGAATAAAGTTATGTATATCAGTTTGATATACGTTATATACGAAAATATATTACATTCTCCCCTCACAAGTGGTTCGGGGTCAGGAACCAAATAATTCCATCTTATTATTATTGATGTGCGGTGTATATTTTGATTAATACCATAACGCACAAAGCTGGGTGTTCAAAGTTCAGAAAGCAAGTTCTAACATGAGGTGGAGATAGGATAAACAGTTGAGAAAAAGTTACATGGAATGAATTATCATTTGTACATCGAGATCCTCGAATAAAAATATATGAACTTGAAGCTCACAAAAAGATAATTCATCTGCAATATGTTGTAAAGTATGCCAAACGCATTTGCGGACCCAAAAAAGTAACAATATTCTCACTACAAATGCTCGTATTAGAATAAGTCCTAGAAGGACAAAGTCTATGGTAAGCTTACAGCGTATAGACAAATCGGTTTCAAATAAAATTCTTGATAAAGAAGATGAGCAAATGATCCAAATGATCATAAAAAGGAGGTAAATGATCTAGAAGATCACATGACATAATACTTCATAAAATCTCAGGAGAGGTTCAGGTACCTGAAATGAATGAAGAGATCTCTATGTTATGTCTTTATAAAAAAAATGTTGGAACCGATATAAAATTGCCGACGACATCTATGATGAAACTAAGTATAGATGAGGATCTTAAGTCTGTCAAATACAGACACAAAATTGTCGGCCAAATGGAAGAGACACAATTCGAATAGAATTGATTCCATATGAAAGACATGTAATTTTGGACCTGCAGTTCAAACACTTGAAAGTATAAAGTCAATGGTGTGTGCTATCACCTTTATCTATCTTATATGTCTAGCATGACATGAAAACTTGATATGCATCTAAAGTCTATTTATTTGGATTATATGACTTAACAATCCCCGAAGGATTTAAAATTGCTTAAAGCATATAGAATTCATGGTCATAAAGTACTACATCCTAAGTGCAATTTGTGCACATATGTATCTTGCTATAACTATAAGCATGATAATGTGATAGCGAGAATACCTCTATGGAGATATTGAAAAGGTTATCCCACGACATTATATGAAGAGATTACATATATACAAGAATGGTGATTTCAATGTGCAACATATTCATTCAAGTGATAATATGGCTGATTTGTTTACCAAATCTCTGCTGATGTCAACCTTCAATAAGCTAGTGCACAAGATTGGAATGCGAAGGCTCAAGGATGCGAATTGATGCTCTTATCAGGGGAAGTTAATACGCGTTGTACTCTTTTTCCCTTACAAGGTTTTGTCCTACTGGATTTTCCTTGCAAGGTTTTTAACGAGGCAACCAAAAGGCATATTTCTAAACATGTATACTCTTTTTCCCTCACTAGAATTTTTTTCCACTGGGTTTCATTTTAGTTAAGATTTTAGCGAGGCACATTATATGATAAAATAGACATTCTAGGGGGAGTGCTATAAATAGAATTGTATTTATGATGAATGTCTATATTTTAGAGAGATTCTAGGTTTTGTTACTGGGTGGTTAAGTCACTTTTTCCCTATAAATAGAGATATTTAATCTAATTGTAATTTATCTCAAAGCAATAAGAATTCCTCTCTTACTTTGCAATATTCTTTTTTTTTATTGTTTTATAACACTTCCACATTATTTAGTCATTGTACAAAGCTAATCAATACCAGAAAAGGAAAACAAATAAAAAAGAAACAAGAACGATACCGTTTATGGTTGGATGAGCGTGTCTTCTGGTAAAAGACATTCGACGACAAAATCTCCCCAATTAATAATTTTCTCCGAAAGCATAGAGAGAGAGAGAGAATCCATTTCTCTTCTGATCTCTCTCCTATTTATGGAGAATTCTCCAATTATATCATATTTATATTTCACAAATCCCAATACAAGTAAGTTTCATCACACTCTTAGCATATTAAACAGTTTTTTTTTTTTTTTTTTTTTTTTTTTTTTTTTTTTTTGTTGTGAGTATCTGACGTAACTTAAGATTGTCGTAATTTTTCTATTTCGCCTTGTATTTACGAAGTATAAACTCTANAATCTGCGAACTAAGATTGTCGAATTTTTCTATTTTGCCCTGTATTTTACGAAGGATTAAAATCCAAATTGTCCTCCGAATTAACCTTATACGCATCACTTTTATCTGGAAATTGTATTTTGCATGCATGCATGCATGTAAGATAAAGGAATTTATGTAAGAATCCTGTGATTGATGCCGTACAATTGATTCCCTAAGTATGTGGGACTCAAGATTCATGGTTTTTTTAAAAAATCTTCTTTATTTTTGGGAATCTTTTTTGGTTTTCTGTTTATTTGCTTTTATATGCTAATGATTAGAAGACAATGTCCTGATATATTTAAGCTCATATACGGATATGATCTGTGAATTTGGATTTGAGTAGTGTGGAATGGATAGAGTGGATTCATATAGCTGAACCCAACTGGATAGGGATTGATTGATTTGAATGACTGAGTTTGAAACAAAAAGTAAAAGAAAGCTTTGATCTTTTAGATAGTCAATTGATGCCAAATAACATCCTTCTTATATAGTACATCTTTTAGTCATGACTGATGAATGTATAACTAAGATATATCCATTGATGGAGGAAAATTTTATAAATGGATAACTGTTTACTTTGAAGATGAAGCCTATGTGAATTTTGGGCGTTTGAAGTCCTAAGGTTCTAACTATGATAAATCCTCTTAATACTGACCTGAATAATGCAGAAAGGATACAATGAATTCATATAGCCAGCCCAACTAATTTAGGATTAATGTTCAGTTCATTGATAAATATATTGTTCATTTAGACGGCTGGCACACTTAAACAAGTACTAGATGAGCACCGACTATTTTGTCATGATTATCCCTTTTGCGTATTATCAGTTTTGTTAGCCTATTTTGTGGTGGGGCTTATAACTATACAAGTGAATTAGAATGTGAACATTGTCAGAAGTTAGGCGCACATCACAAGTTTGAACCTTGCCATGGACCAAAGCCTAGTATTTAAGTGGAGAAGGATAGAGGGGTAGGGCCTTTATCCACCGAGTTTCGAACCGTGCACCAGCTAATCCTCAGGTAGTTCTTAGTTATTAAAAAAAGAATGTAACAAATGTCAAAACTTCTAACATTGAAATACTAAGTAAATACTGATCTATTTTGCTAGTTCTTTAGGGAATGAATCTTTCCTGTATTTGGCTGGTGGTTAATAAAAGGCAGTGGGACAATAAAGTGCAACAGTTTGTATTTGCCATTTATGTGAGAGGCCTTGATTAATAAGGAGGCGTAAACACAATCCAGCTCTTATTTTAATCTGTTATTGCTTGTGCTTTTTAAGTTTTCTATCATTTAGACATGGTCGATTAATAACTAGTTATCTTCAGTGTTATTCAGGTTCAAAACAGAAGCAAGAAGTGTTTAAGATTGAACCAAGAGGCGTGCTACTCTGAAGGTTGGGCTCGTCTTTTTAGTACCATATACAAGTATAAGCCAAGTTGCAAACTCAAATAATTGTAAGCAATAGCAATTTAAGTTGCTCCCTGATATGTGGAGATCTATTTCAAATGCCATCACAAGCTTTGGACAGAAGAAGGAATCTGGTGAGCCCAGTCAAGCTTGCCATGGATTCTCAGATGACGACGACGATGCCTGTTCTAATGCCAGCTCTGAGGAAGGGCTTGAATGCCCAATATGCTGGGAGTCTTTTAACATTGTAGAGAACATCCCCTATGTCTTGTGGTGTGGTCACACGCTTTGCAAGAACTGTCTGTTGGGACTTAAGCCTGCTTCTATGAAGGTTTCCACCCAACAGGTTCAGATTCCATTATTCATTTCCTGCCCATGGTGCAATTTGTTGACATTTCGATTGGCATTCAACGGGAATCTCAAATTTCCTAGCAAGAACTTTTTCCTCCTCTGGATGGTGGAAAGCCGAAATGGTGACAGGGTGAAGTATCCATCTGCCATATGTAGGGATCATCAACAAGAGTGGTCCGTCCGGTGTACTTCAGTTATGGGGAACAACACCTCTGTCATGAACTACAGGAGGGTTCATCTTCCAGGATCTCCAGGGTCTAACGCCGGTGGTTATAACCATAGCGGTGGTACCCCTGCATTGAACAGGGCCCACTTTTCTCTTCATAAGTCCCTCGAATCCTTTATCCGCCTTACATCCAAGTTTCCATTAGTTATTGTGCTTCTTCTACTTGTTATGTTTGCAATACCCTCCTGTGCAGCTGTTCTAGCACTCTATTTAGTGATCACCATTCTCTTTGGACTTCCATCTTTCCTAGTATTGTACTTTGCCTATCCTGCTTTAGAGTGGCTGATCAGAGAGATCACGGCTTGAAATGTTCTCTACAATTTGTTTGAGAAATTCTCTTTCTAAAGCTTCCTTGGCTTGGATTGTGAAGCTGTAATGCGCAGTACCTCTGGTTGCATTCGTAAACATGCCTCACCAGTGTGATCTTAGTTCTCATATCAAGGATGGTGTAAATTTCTTGTTTATTGAGGGATTTAACACTTGAGTTTTTCTAGTTTCAGTGTGGACAAATAATATATCAGTTCACAGATCCATTCACATTCTCCTTAGTTTAGTGGTTGCTGTTGCTGAACTAGCTTGGAGAAGTCAGCTTGGTGGTAACCTTTAGATTAGTTTCTCTCAGTGTTATCAAAGGTGGCGCTTAAGCCCTGAATCGAGGCTCAAAACATGTTGAGCGCTTCGTCTCGCTTAGCGGGCTCTTCAGTATTGTCATCAAGGCTCTAAGGCATACTTTTCCTTGCCAATGAGTGTAATCCTTAAGAGATGACACTAAACAATTCATATCTTATCATAAAATTTCTTTGTCTTGGACTACACATACATATTTGTGGTGTTTCTCCATTTGCTCCTTTCTTCATTAAAGCTCATACTTTATTTGCACTTAAAGCCCCACCGGCGTTAGAGCGTTTTTGCGGTTTTCGCTTTTGATAACACTAGCTTTTCTTTATGAAAGCTCTTATACCCGAAGAATTTGCCTCAATAGGAAAACATGGTTTGTCTATCATATTCTTTTATTCAGCAATATTCAATTTCATGATGTGGTTTGAGCTTCATTTTAACCGAACGGACACTGCTAATGTTCTGGTTGGAGTGGACAGCAGCTGTTATAATCATTTCCTAGGAATTTAAACATAGTTTCTCAGATATCTATTAGATTGATACTCAAGTTTAGCTTCCATTTTCACATATTTTGTGCTCTGACTACAGGTGTCTTTCGACTTTGTATGTTGCCTATCCCTCAGCCCTCTATTAGTGTAAACCCTTTTAGGGTTAAGCACGGCCGCACGGGAGATGTTAGAGTGGCACTGAACTCGAGACCATGGTATAGTACCATTTTAGAATGTAACACGTGTCGTTTAATAATTAGGGGTCTTTTGGTTTGCATACAAGATATACCGAAATTGTAATATGAGAATTTTAAAACAGGGAATAAATTATAATATATATATATATATATATATATATATATATATGTGTGTGGGGGGGGGTTTTGCTAACCCACTACATAGTTGTAGTAGGTTAGCATTGTATACATATTGGCTTCTCAAAAATGCCCTTAGATTTTAATGATAACTTCATTGTTGAGAGGGGCTTTTCGTCTTTTTGCCATAAACAAATATGATTCTCTTCAACCTTCTCCAATTTTGCTTCCTCGCTATTCTCTCTCGATCTGGCCTCTCTGTCTCTTCAATTTTTTTCTTTCCTTTCTCTTTGTAAAATTCAATTTCTCGTTTTCTGTAATGGACTTGCTATTTTTGAATTGTGAATAGATGAACAATTGAGAAATGATAGAAAACTTTATTAGAATTCAGCAGCCAATCGAATGATTATTACAATTCTGTTGAAATTATAATGGAAACTACAAATCTAAGGATTAATCTGCAACTCCATTGATGAATTCAACCTGGAAAAGAAGAAGGAATTAGGAAAGGAAGAAGAAGAAGAGAGAATCAAGAAAGAAACGAGAGAGAAAGAGAGGAAAATGAATACCAGTCCAAAACTGAATTCGTTGGGCCAGACCAATTCTGTTATAACAGCCTAAGTCTCTAACTGCTCATAAATTCTGTACCTTTGGATGAAGTTGTACTTTCGATCTCCGTCGTTGATTTAACTTCTTATCTAGGCCCTTGATCTAATATTAGCTATCTTCTCCACTTGCCACGTGTCCTTTCTTATTATCACCCTAAAGCTTCTCATTTCATCTCTTCAGACCGCCATTTCCTAATCTTAACAATACCTCCTCGTTGAAATCGACCTTGTCCTCAAGGTCGGAACTGAGCTGCAAATGCTGGAAACTGACCTTTAATATACCCCCAATCTTCCCAAGTTGCCTCAACGATACTCAGATTAGTCCAATGGACTAACACCTTAACTGCAACAGCATTATTAAACTTCACCATCCGGCGCTTCAAAATGGCTAGAGGCTGCACAAGAACACGACCATCGTTGTCACATACTGGTGGTTGATGGCTGGGCAGTATCGACGGTCCTACTCGACGCTTCAGTTGAGAGATATGGAAGACGGGATGGATCTGTGAACCTGGAGGCAGATCCAACTGGTAAGCGATTGACCCTACCCTTTTTAATACGGTATAAGGCCCATAGTACTTAGCACATAATTTCAAATTCTTCCGTAATGCCATAGACGCTTGTCTATAAGGTTGAAGCTTAAGGTAGACAAGGTCGCCTTCGTTGAGGACTCTATCAGTCCTATTCTTGTCTGCGTAGAACTTCATACGGGCTTGGGCCTGTACTAGGTTCTCCTTGAGCTGTTGTAGCAATTGTTGTCTATGTGCAATACATGCTCCAACCTGTGAGTGTGAGGGCTGGGGAAGAGAACCCAATGGAATCTGGGGTGGAGCAAATCCATAAAGAGCCTGAAAAGGGGTAGTTTTCAAGGAGATGTGGTGGTTGGTGTTGTGCTACCACTCAGCCAATAAAGCCATGTAACCCATTTTTTAGGCTCAGAGAACACCATAGATCTGAGATAGGATTCCAAGCAACGATTAAGTTTTTCAGTCTGCCCATCGGTTTGGGGATGGTAGGCAGTGGACATTGTAAGTTTAGTACCAAGGTTTTAAACAGCTGCTGCCAAAATTGACTAGTAAAAACAGAGTCTCTGTCTGAGACTATAGTCTTAGGGAGACCATAAAGTTTATAAATCTCCTTCAAGAAAAGACTGGCCACATCCTTGGCTGTGTAAGGATGTTTTAAGGCCAAAAAGTGTCCATATTTAGTGAGTCTGTCAATAACAACCAGGATAGCATTCTTTTGAATCGAGGAAGGTAGTCCCTCAATAAAATCCATGGCTATGTCTTGCCAAGAAAATTCAGGAATAGGAAGTGGTTGCAAAAGCCCTGCAGGATGCGCATTTTCAGTCTTGACCCTTTGGCAAGTGTCACATTCAGACACCGATTTAGTAATATCAGCTTTCATATTAGGCCAGTAGAAGATAGCTTGAACCCTTTTATAAGTTCCCTGCTGCCCAGAATGACCCCCTAAGGGAGATAAGTGTAATGCCTCAAAAATCTTCAGCCTCAGATTAGCTCCTCTGCCCACAAAAATCTTTCCTTCACACCTAATAACTCCTTGAGTTAAGGCATATTTAGGTTTGACTCCAGGTGTTGTGATTAATTCAGTTATGAGTTGTGTTGCCATGGGGTCATGCTCATAACTCATCTCTATCTCTTTCATCCATGTAGGTCCACGGTAGAAACAGCACACAATTCAGACTCCTCCTCTTGTCTTCTGGACAATGCATCTGCTACTTTATTTTCAGCCCCTCTTTTGTACTGTATCTCATAGTCCAACCCCAACAACTTAGTTAAACCTTTTTGCTGTAATGCAGTAGTCACTCTTTGCTCCAACAAATATTTTAAACTGTGATGGTCAGTTTTTATAATAAAATAACTCCCCTGTAAGTAGTGTCTCCACCTGTCAACTACAGATAACACAGCCATGTACTCCTTCTCATAAGTAGATAACCCCATGTGTCTAGGGGCTAATGTTTTACTGAAGAAGGCAATAGGTCTGCCTTCCTGCATTAACACTGCACCCATTCCCTTATCACATGCATCAGTTTCAAAAAATTAATGGTTTAGTGAAGTTTGCTAATGTCAGTACAGGGGCTGTTGTCATAGCTTTCTTAAGCTGAAAAAATGCTTGTTCAGCCTCTAAATTCAACTGAAAGGCATTTTTCCTCAACAAGTTTGTCAGTGGTTTGCTAATGATTCCATATGACTTAATGAACCTCCTGTAATATCCTGTCAGCCCTAGGAACCCTCTCAAAGCCTTAATTGAATTAGGAATAGGCCGTTTAGACATGGCCTCAATCTTAGAGGGGTCAGTAGACACTCCTTCCCTAGTGATAATGTGACCCAAGTAATCCACCTTAAGTTGTCCAAGAGAACACTTGGACAGCTTAGCAAAGAGTTGTTCAGTTCTTAATACTTCCAATACCTTTGTGAGATGGATGACATGAGTTGACATAGAAGGACTGTAGACCAATATGTCATAAAAAAATACTAAAATAAACTTTCTCAAGTAGGGCTGAAATACATGATTCATTAAAGATTGGAAGGTGGCAGGTGCATTGGTCAAGCCAAAAGGCATGACCCTAAACTCATAATGACCCAAGTGAGTTCTAAATGCAGTTTTGTATATATCACTTTCTCCCATTCTGATTTGGTGATAGCCTGCCCTTAAGTCAATCTTAGAATACACACTTGATCCACATAGCTCATCCATTAAGTCTTCCACTAAAGGGATTGGGAATTTATCCTTAATAGTCATGTTATTTAATTCTCTATAGTCAATACAAAACCTCCAACTACCATCTTTCTTCTTAACCAATAGCACAGGAGAAGAAAATGGAGAATGACTGGGTTGTATTAGACCATTATGCAACATCTCATTGACTTGTTTCTCTATTTTATTTTTTTTGAAAAAATTTATACCTGTATGGCCTGATACTGACTGGATTTCATCTGCTTTCAGGGGAATGTGATGGTCATGATTCCTCTTGGGAGGTAAGGAAGTAGGCTCAGCAAATACATCCACATACTGATGGAGGAGTGTGCTGATTTCTGCAGGTATTTCCCCTTCTTTTTGCTCTTCTGTTGCTGAAATGGTGAATAGATGAGCCCAAACTGTCTTCCCTTTTTTGAGTAGTTGTTTCACCCCATAGGCAGACATACCTTTTAGCTCCCCTTGACTGTAAATCCATTTCAGCTCCACTATTTTCCCTTTGTGAGTCACTTCAACCTTGTACTCTATGAAATCTAGGAGTATAGGGTTGTGTTTTTTCATCCAGTCCCCTCCTAGAATCATTTCATTTCCTCCCAATCTAATCAACCTCACTGAATCTTCAAATTCAACCCCTTGAATCTTCCATTTAAAGGTGGGACAAGTGTGATAACTCATCACATGATTCCCATTAGCCACAGTAACCCTCATGGGAGAGGTCTCCTTGATTGCACATCCCATTTCTTTAGCAGTTTCCATGTCCAAAAAACTGTGTGTACTCCCTGAGTCCAGCAAAATTGACATACTATTTTTCTTAGATTCACCTCTCAGTTTAATAGTATTAGGAACCTCAGTTCCTGACAAGGCATTTAGGCTAATTGCCTCATCAACTACTTCCTCCTCTTGTAAGTATGGCTCAGTTTCTTCAATTCCTGCTTCACCTGTTTCAATTGCCTCCTGATCAGTGATAGCAGAGATAACATTTAATTATCTCTGTTTGCATTGATGTCCAGGATGATACTTCTCCCCATACTTGTAACAAAGTCCTTGGGCCCTCCTAGTCTCAAACAATTTGTTGCCTTGACTACTCACTGAGCTATTAGGTGCTTTAATGGTCTGGGCAGAGTAGTTTGTAGTTAAACCCCTATTCCTTTGTGCCTTTTCCTTCTTGTTCAAGAACTCAATCATATTCTCCTGGTGTCTAGCTTTCTCCACAACCTTACTGAATGAATATGGTTCTAACAGCTTAACAGAGTGTCTAATTTCTTCCTTGAGTCCTTCAATGAAAAACTCTAAGAAGAAATCCTCAGGTATAGTTGGGTTCCTAATCAACACCCAAGCCTTCAAGTCTTCAAATTGCTCCAAATATTCATTAACAGTCCCTTTTTGTTCTATGTTTTTAAATTCACCAATAAGATTCAGTTTACTGTTAGTTGCACCTTCAAATCTATTACAGATTTCTGCGGTAAAATTGGCCCATCTAACTATACCCTTGCTAACATGATAGGAAAAGAACCAGGATTCTACCTTACAGTTAAGGTGAAGTACAGCTTCCTCCAGTTTCTACTGTGGATAAGTTATGTGATTGTACTGAAAGTACCTCTCACATTTACGCAACCAAGCACAAGGATCTACTCCTTCAAAATATGGAATTTCCCATTTGGAATGAGAAAAGTTTCCCTGAGATCGACCAAATAAAGGTTCACCATTTTCTCCAGCTAGAGTTCGACTACCAGACCCCATAATCTGCATTCCTTCAGCTGGTGCACTCCCCAGGATTCCTCCTTGTGGTGCGATCATCTTCTCCAACAACTTATCGATTTTGTTACCTAATTCATCAATCCTCGAATCATTAGATATCATGTAACTTTGTAGTTGAGCTTTCAGCTTTTTAACTGATTCATCTGTAGATTTTGATCTTGCTTTTGCTCCTGTCATCGTAATTTGGCCAGGAAAGTGCTCTAATACCAATTGTAATGGACTTACTATTTTTGAATTGTGAATAGATGAACAATTGAGAAATGATAGAAAACTTTATTAGAATTCAGTAGCCAATCGAATGATTATTACAATTCTGTTGAAATTACAATGGAAACTACAAATCTAAGGATTAATCTGCAACTCCATTGATGAATTCAACCTAGAAAAGAAGAAGGAATTAGGAAAGGAAGAAGAAGAAGAAGAAGAAGAGAGAATCAAGAAAGAAACAAGAGAGAAAGAGAGGAAAATGAATACCAGTCCAAAACTGAATTCGTTGGGCCAGCCCAATTCTGTTATAACATCCCAAGTCTCTAACTGCTCCTAAATTCTGTACCTTTAGATGAAGTTGTACTTTCGATCTCCGCCGTTGATTTAACTTCTTATCTAGGCCCTTGATCTAATATTAGCTATCTTCTCCACTTGCCACGTGTCCTTTCTTATTATTACCCTAGAGCTTCTCATTTCATCTCTTCAGACCGCCGTTTCCTAATCTTAACGTTTTCTATTGGTACCTCTCTTCTGCTTTTCTTCTTTGTAAGATTCAATTGATTTATGACCCCTCTCTCCCTCGTTGCTTTTTCTTTTTTCTCTTTATAAGATTCAATCTATAATTTTTCTACGTGGCATGTGAAAACGAGTAATAGGCTTCTCGACCAATTTGCAGTTTTCTAATTATTCATGATATTTCATACCAAATTTATATTGGTAGTAGTTGACAAAAATAAGAAAGTTCCAAAACATATCGGCATCTATGGGCCATTGTTAATTGTTGTTGAATATTTGACTTATGCTTTAGTTGAACTGAAGATAACAATCTGGGTCTAAGAGACGGTGGGGAAGAAGACAAGGATAAGAGAGAATAGGGAGATGGGGGAATCGAGGGAACAATTGTTTGGTTTAATTTGTGAAATGACCAAAAAGCCTCCTATGCTAATGTGCTGATATTAAAATCTAAGGGCATTTTTGAGAAGCCAAATATGTATACAATGCTAACCTACTACAACTTTGTTGTGACGACCCGACCCGTCGTCACGTGAGTTACCCCCCCGTTTCCCCCGTTTTTCTATTTCTTTATGCTTCATTATCAGTGTTGGGTGTGAACAAGTTGATTTGGATTGGTTCTAGAAGTAAATGAGACACTTAGTCTCTTTAAGGAAGGTTTATTTTGGAAAAGTCAACCGGACGTTGACTTATATGTTAGAGGGCTCGGATATGAATTCCGATGATTCGGTTAGCTTCGGAGGATGATCTGTGACTTAGGAGTGTGGTCGGAAGTAATTTTGGAGGTCCGGTGTAGAATTAGGCTTGAATTGGCAAAGTTAGTATTTTGGCGAATTTCGGTTGATAGGTGAGATTTTGATCCGAGGGTCGGAATGGAATTTCGAGAGTTGTTGTAGCTTCGTTATGTGATTTGGGATGTGTGTGCAAAATTTCAGGTCATTCGGAGGTGATTTGGTTGGGTTTTTGATCGAATGCGTGTTTCGGAAGTTTTTAAAGAACTTAGGCTTGAATTCGATGAGAACCGATGGTATTAGTGTTGTTCGAGGTATTTTGATGATTGGAACAAGTTTGAATGATGTTATAGGATGTGTTAGTGCTTTTGGTTGAGGTCCCGGGGGCCTCGGGGTGATTTCGGATGGCTAACGGGAGGTTTGAACTTGGAAAAATGCTGTAGAAATGCAGCAGTCAGTGCAGCAGGATTTTGGTCTTCGCGAAAGCGAGTGGGACATCGCGTTCGCGTAGAAGGAATTTGAGAGCCAGGATTTTTGACCTTCGCGTTCGCGTTGGAGGACTCGCGATAGCGGAGGGTTAGCTGATCAAGCTTCGCGTTCGCGGGAGAAGGTCCGCGTTCGCGTAAAGGAGTTGGGTCCCAGGGCAGTTGCCATTCGCGTTCGCGTGGAGGTGTACGCGTTCGCGTAGGCTATTTCTGTTAGAAGCAATTTTGTTCATCGCGAACGCGAGTGGACCCTCGCATTCGCATAGAGGAAATCATCACTAGACAGAAGGGTTTTAATAAATATTTCATCCGCGAACTAAGTCCTATTTTCACCATTTTTGAGCATCCTTGAGAGCTTTTGGACGGGAATTGAAGAGGATTTCGACTGGGATTGATTGGAGGTAAGCCCTATGAACTAAAAACACGATTTTATTGTGAAATTGACCTTGAAATCCATGGAAACCTAGCAAAAAGGGGAAGAACTAGGGCTTGAGTTTTAATATTTCAAATTGGGATTTGAGGGGTCATTTGGACTCCGATTTTGGTAATCTTTATATGTATAGACTCGTGGCGAGATAAGGAGTCCGTTGATGTTAAATTTTCTGATTTTTGTCCATGGAAACCTAGCAAAAAGGGGAAGAACTAGGGCTTGAGTTTTAATATTTCAAATTGGGATTTGAGGGGTCATTTGGACTCCGATTTTGGTAATCTTTATATGTATAGACTCGTGGCGAGATAAGGAGTCCGCTGATGTTAAATTTTCTAATTTTTGAGAAGTGGGCCTGGGGCTCTGGTTTTGCTAATTTCGAGATTTTCGTTATTTTTCGATTGTTTTCGAGTGGGTATTGTTCCATTGGCATATTGTGACATATTCGTTGTGGTTTTGGTCAGATTCGACGCGTGAGGAGGTCGATTTGAGAGGAAAGGGCATAGCGAGCTAGAATTTTGGCCGGCTTGAGGTGAGTAATAGATGTAAATAATGTTCTGAGGGTTTGAAACCCCGTATTTGCACATCGTAGTGCTATATTGAGGTAACTTGCACGCCGGGTAGCGAGCGTGGGGTAGAGAACCATTGGGGATTGTGACTTGGTCCGTCCCGGTAGATGAATATACTGCGTATTTGACTGAAATTCACTTATTATCATTTTAATTGAGTTGATTGCTATAATTGGGCTTCGTGCCAATTGTTTGAATCCTTTAGGGATTGTTATTGCTGGTTTCTTACCATTTTTACATATCATTGAACTCAGTCCTAGTATTTAATACTGTTTTGCAAACTCAGCTACCTTTTCTTAAACTTGAAACTTAATTAATATTTTTGATGAAGTTTGGGCTGAATATTTCTATATTATTGTGCCCGAGGGGCTTATGTGATTTTGGACTGAGTTTGGGATCGGGCTGCGCGCCGCAGCGGTATTGTATTGATATTGATATGAGGCCGAGGGCCTAGTTGATGCCACGAGATGGCTTATTATTGCGCTTGGGCCGTAAGGGGCCCCTCCCGGAGTCTGCACACCCCTAGTGAGCGCGGTCGACGATAAATAAATGGAGCGGGCTGCACGCTGCAGCGGGTACTGGAGAGTACCGGTCTATGTGTTGCATTGCATATTTGATTGTCATTTACTTATTTATCCGTTGTGGTATTTCCATAATTGTTTTCACTGATTTACTGATTTTATACTACTAGGTTCAAGTTGCTGTATTTATAGAATTACTTTGTGCCTATTCAGGATTTCTTATTCTCAGCCTTTATTTATGTTTATTACTCACTAGGTCGGAGTACTCACATTACTCCCTGCACCTTGCGTGTAGATCCAGGTACACCTGAGGCTGTGTGAGGATTTCTCTGCCTAGCATCATATCTGGGAGTTTCAAGGTAGCTGCATGTGACGTCCGCAGTCGTGATCTTCCTTCTATCTTATTGCTTTAATTTCCGCATTTCTAGAGAACGATATGTAGTAGGTTGATACTCATGTATTAGAGGCTCAGACTTGTGGCACCGGATTCTTCGGGCCGTGTAGTTGGTTTATATTTTGGGATTTTCGTATGTGTAACTCTATTTTCGGATTTTAGTATTATGACTTAGTAATCTATCTGTGTTAATTAATTCATGAACTGTGATTAATTGGTTAAGGCTGTCGAAATGGTCGGGCTTGCCTAGCAGTGTGTTGGGCGCCATCACGACCGGGGTTGGGTTCGTGACAAGTTGGTATCAGAGCCTAGGTTACTTGGTCTCGCGGGTCATGGGCCGGTTGGTAGAGTCTCGTGGATCGGTACGGAGACGTCTGTACTTATCCTCGGGAGGCTGCAGAACCTTTAGGAAAACTCCACATTTTTGAAACTCTTATCGTGCGGCTTTGTTGAACTGAGAACTAAACTTCTATTATTCTATTCTTTCACAGATGGTGAGGACACGAGCTATCGGACGTGATGGACGACCACCAGTGCCACCTACTGAGGCCGCCAGAGGCCGTGGACGCGGTCGTGGTCGTGGCAGAGGCAGAACAGCCGGGGCAGCACCTGCTGATCCACCAGTTGCCCCAGCTCAGGATCAGGCTCCAGCTGTGGATACTCCAGCAGCACATGTTCAGGCACCAGTTGTGCCTATCATGATTCCGGGTCTTCAGGAGACCTTGGCACAGATATTATTAGTCTGCACTGGCCTGGCTCAAGCAGTTTCAGCCACCACAGCAGCAGCAGCTACTTCACAGGCCGGGGGAGGCAATCAGACCCCCGTTGCTCGCACACCTGAGCAGGTGGTGCAGGGACTACAGACACCAGAGGCACCTCCAGCTCAGCAGGTTGCACCAGTTCAGGGCTTCGTGGTTCCAGCTATGCCAGACGATGAGCAGCGTCATCTCGAGAGGTTTGGTAGGCTCCAGCCTCCGACATTCGGTGGTGTTGAGGGCGAGGATGCCCACGGTTTTCTTGACAGATGTCAGCGTATGCTCCATACGGCAGGGATCCTTGAGTCGAGTGGTGTGGCATTTACTACTTTTCAGTTCTCGGGAACTGCTCTTACTTGGTGGGAGGACTTTGAGAGGGGTAGGCCTGTCGGTGCAGCACCTCTGACTTGGCAGCAGTTCTCCGCTCTTTTTCTGGAGAAATATGGACCTCAGTCCCGCAGAGAGGAGCTGCGTAGGCAGTTTGAGTGGTTGACACAGGGGGATATGACAGTGACTCAGTACGAGATGAGGTTTTCACAGTTGGCCCGTCATGCTATTTGGATGGTTCCGTCAGATCGTGAGAGGATTAGGAGATTTGTGGATGGCCTTAACTACCATCTCCGTATTCTGATGACTAGAGAGAGAGTACTGGGTGCTACGTTTGAGGAGGTGGTGGATATCGCTCGTGAGATCGAGTCAGTTCGCCGTAGAGAGCGAGAGGAGAGGGAGGCCAAGAGGCCTCGTGGATCAGGCAGTTACAGTGGTGCTCCTTCGAGGGGCCAGTTCCAGCATGGTAGAGGTCGTTCTTTCAGGCCTGCTCAGTCGGCCCGTCCAGAGTATCGTGGGGGATCTTTAGGCCGTGGTCATCATGGGCCCCAGCAGGGTCAGTCTTCACTCAGCGCCCTCCCAGCTCAGAGTTCATCTCATGCCCCATCAGCTTAGGGTTCTTCTGCGCCGAGTGCATCTGCTAGTCACTCCGGTGCGAGGGGTTCCCATCCGTCCCCATCTCCAGCACCAGGCAGTTGTTATGAGTGCGGAGAGTTTGGTCACTTGAGGAGTCAGTGCCCTCGACCACAGCTCCAGTTACATCATCACCCACCCAGCCAGCTAGGGTGGAGATCAGGCAGCCAGGGGTCGTCCCAGAGGTGGAGGTCGATCAGGCGGTGGCCAGGCTCGTTTCTATGCTATGCCGGGCAGGACAGACGCCATTGCTTCAGACGCTGTTATTACAGGTATTGTTTCAGTCTGCCATAGAGACGCCTCAGTATTATTTGATCCCGGTTCCACCTATTCATATGTGTCTTCATATTTTGCTCATCATTTGGGTACGTCCCGAGGGTGTCTTGCTTTACCTGTTCATGTATCTACCCCGGTGGGCGATACTATTATTGTAGACCATGTATACCGGTCATGTTTGGTGACTATTAGGGGTCTGGAGACCCGAGTTGATTTATTGTTATTTAGCATGGTGGACTTCGACGTTATTTTGGGCATGGATTGGTTATCTCCGTGTCATGCTATTCTAGACTGTCATGCTAAGATAGTCACTTTGGCTATACCGGGTGTACCGAGGATCGAGTGGCGTGGTGTGACTGACTATGTTCCTAGTAGAGTTATTTCCTTCTTGAAGGCCCAGCGTATGGTTGGGAAGGGTTGTCTTTCCTATTTGGCGTTTGTGAGGGATGTTGGAGCTGAGACTCCTAGCATTGATTCTGTTCCAGTCATGAGGGATTTTCCCGATGTATTTCCTGCAGACCTGCCGGGCATGCCGCCGGACAGGGATATTGATTTTGGTATTGACCTGGTGCCGGGCACTCAGCCCATCTCTATTTCGCCCTATCGTATGGCACCAGCGGAGTTGAAGGAATTGAAGGAGCAGCTTCAGGAACTCCTAGATAAGGGGTTCATTCGGCCTAGTGTGTCACCTTGGGGTGCGCCAGTCCTGTTTGTGAAGAAGAAGGATGGCACAATGAGAATGTGTATCGATTATAGGCAATTGAACAAAGTAACAGTGAAGAACAAGTATCCCCTGCCTCGCATAGATGATTTGTTTGACCAGCTTCAGGGAGCGAGGGTGTTTTCCAAGATTGATCTCCGTTCGGGTTATCACCAGTTGAAGATCAGGGATTCAGATATTCATAAGACTGCTTTCAGGACTAGATATGGTCACTATGAGTTTCTTGTCATGTCTTTCGGGCTGACCAATGCCCCAGCAGCGTTCATGCACCTGATGAACAGTGTATTTCGGCCTTTTCTGGATTCATTTGTCATAGTGTTCATTGATGATATTCTGGTATACTCGCGTAGTCAGGAGGAGCACGCGCAGCATTTGCGAGTTGTATTGCAGAGATTGAGGGAGGAGAGGCTTTATGCAAAGTTCTCCAAGTGTGAGTTCTGGCTCGGTTCGGTGGCTTTCTTGGGACACGTGGTGTCCAGCGAGGGTATTCAGGTTGACCCGAAGAAGATAGAGGTGGTGCAGAGTTGGCCTAGACCGTCCTCAGCCACAGAGATTCGTAGTTTCCTTGGGTTGGCAGGCTATTATCGCCGGTTTGTTCAGGGTGTTTCCTCTATTGCATCGCCCTTGACCAAGTTGACTCAGAAGGGTGTTTCATTTGTATAGTCGGACGAGTGTGAGGAGAGCTTTCAGAAGCTCAAGACAGCTTTGACCACAGCTCCAGTATTGGTTTTGCCATCAGCTTCAGGTTCTTATATGGTATATTGCGATGCTTCGCGAGTTGGGATCGGTTGTGTTTTGATGCAGGAGGGTAGAGTTATTGCTTATGCTTCTCGTCAGTTGAAGCCCCATGAGCAGAACTACCCCGTTCATAATTTGGAGCTAGCCGCTATAGTTCATGCATTGAAGATTTGGAGGCATTATTTGTATGGCGTATCCTGTGAGGTATTCACTGATCATCGCAGTCTTCAGCATCTGTTCAAGCAAAAGGATCTTAATCTGAGGCGGCGTAGATGGCTAGAGTTACATAAGAATTATGACATTACTAATCTGTATCACCCGGGGAAGGCCAATGTAGTGGCCGATGCTTTGAGCCGAAAGGCGGTGAGTATGGGGAGCTTGGCGTACATTCCAGTTGAGGAGAGGCCATTTGCAGTTGATGTTCAGGCCTTGGCCAATCGGTTTATGAGACTAGATACTTCAGAGCCCAGTCGGGTGTTGGCTTGCGTGGTTTCTCGGTCTTCCTTGTATGACCGCATTAGAGAATGTCAGTATGAGGATCCGCATTTGCTTGTCCTTAAGGACAGGGTTCAGCATGATGATGCCAGAGACGTGACCATTGGTGATGATGGTGTGTTGAGGATGCAGGGCCGGATTTGCGTGCGCAATATGGATGGGCTTCGGGAGTTGATATTGGAGGAGGCCCATAGCTCGCGGCAATCCATTCATCCGGGTGCCGCGAAGATGTATCAGGATCTTAGACAGCACTATTGGTGGCGGAGGATGAAGAGAGATATTATGGAGTATGTGGCCCGGTGTCTTAATTGTCAGCAGGTGAAATATGAGCATCAGAGACTGGGTGGCTTGCATCAGCAGATGGTTATTCCTGAGTGGAAGCGGGAGAGGATCACTATGGATTTTGTTACCGGACTCCCACGGACTTTGAAGAAATTTGATGCTATTTGGGTGATTGTTGACAGGCTGACCAAGTCCACGCACTTCATTCCGATTTGTACTACTTATTCTTCAGAGCAGCTGGCAGAGATTTATATTCGGGAGATTGTTCGGTTGCATGGTGTCCCAGTTTCCATCATATCAGATCGGGGCACTAAATTTACCTCTCAGTTTTGGCAGACGGTTCAGCGAGAGTTGGGTACTCAGGTGCAGTTGAGCACAGCCTTTCACCCTCAGACGGATGGGCAGTTCGAGCGCACCACTCAGATATTGGAGGATATGTTACGCGCCTGTGTTATTGATTTTGGAGGGTCATGGGATCGGTTTCTACCGCTTGCAGAGTTTTCCTACAACAACAGCTATCAGTCCAGCATTCAGATGGCACCGTATGAGGCCTTGTATGGGAGACGGTGTAGATCTCCAGTTGGTTGGTTCAAGCCCGGGGAGGCTAGATTGTTGGGGATAGATTTGGTTCAGGATGCATTAGAGAAGGTGAAGGCGATTCAGGAGAGGCTCCGTACAATGCAGTCGAGGCAGAAGAGTTATGCGGACAGGAAGGTCCGAGATGTATCCTATATGATTGGTGAGAAGGTCTTGCTGAAGGTTTCACCCACAAAGGGTGTTATGAGATTCGGAAAGAAAGGGAAATTGAGTTCGCGGTTCATTGGGCCTTTTGAGGTACATAGGAGGATTGGGGAGGTGGCTTATGAGCTTGCCTTGCCACCTAGCTTGTCGGGCGTGCATCCAGTTTTTCATGTTTCTATGCTCCGGAAGTATATTGGAGACCCATCCCATGTTCTGGATTTCATTACAGTTCAGCTGGACGGTGACTTGACTTATGATGTAGAGCCAGCAGCCATTTTGGATCGTCAGGTTCGGAAGTTGAGGTCAAAGGATGTTGCTTTAGTGAAAGTGCAGTGGAGAGGTCGGCCCGTGAAGGAGGCTACCTGGGAGACCGAGCGGGAGATGCGGAGTAGATACCCTCACCTATATGAGGCTTCAGGTATGTTTCTTGACTCGCTCGAGGACGAGCGTTTGTTTAAGTTGGGGAGGATGTGACGACCCGACCCGTCGTCACGTGAGTTACCGCCCCGTTTCCCCCATTTTTCTATTTCTTTATGCTTCATTATCAGTGTTGGGTGTGAACGAGTTGATTTGGATTGGTTCTAGAAGGAAATGAGACACTTAGTCTCTTTAAGGAAGAAAAGTCAACCGGACATTGACTTATGTGTTAGAGGGCTCGAATATGAATTCTGATGATTCGATTAGCTTCGGGGGATGGTTTGTGACTTAGGAGAGTGATCGGAAGTAATTTTGGAGGTCCGGTGTAGAATTAGGCTTGAATTGGCAAAGTTAGTATTTTGGCGAATTCCGGTTGATAGGTGAGATTTTGATCCGAGGGTCGGAATGGAATTCCTAGAGTTGTTGTAGCTTCATTATGTGATTTGGGATGTGTGTGCAAAATTTCAGGTCATTCGAAGGTGATTAGGCTGGGGTTTTGATCGAATGCATGTTTCGGAAGTTTTTGAAGAACTTAGGCTTGAATTCGATGAGTTTTAGTGTTGTTCGAGGTATTTTGATGATTGGAACAAGTTTGAATGATGTTATAGGATGTGTTAGTGCTTTTGGTTGAGGTCCCGGGGGCCTCGGGGTGATTTCGGATGGCTAACGGGAGGTTTGAACTTGGAAAAATGCTGTAGAAATGCAGCAGTCAGTGCAGCAGGATTTTGGTCTTCGCGAACGCGAGTGGGACATCGCGTTCGTGTAGAAGGAATTTGAGGGCCAGGATTTTTGACATTCGCGTTCGCGTTGGAGGACTCGCGATAGCGGAGGGTTAGGTGATCAAGCTTCGCGTTCGCGGGAGAAGGTCCGCGTTCGCGTAAAGGAGTTGGGTCCCAGGGCAGTTGCCCTTCGCGTTCGCGTGGAGGTGTACGCGTTCGCGTAGGCTATTTTTGTCAGAAGCAATTTTGTTCATCGCGAACGCAAGTGGACCCTCGCGTTCGCATAGAGGAAATCATCACTGGACAAAAGGGTTTTAATAAATATTTCATCCGCGAATTAAGTCCTATTTTCACCATTTTTGAGCATCCTTGAGAGCTTTTGGACGGGAATTGAAGAGGATTTCGACTGGGATTGATTGGAGGTAAGCCCTATGAACTAAAAACACGATTTTATTGTGAAATTGACCTTGAAATCCATGGAAACCTAGCAAAAAGGGGAAGAACTAGGGCTCGAGTTTTAATATTTCAAATTGGGATTTGAGGGGTCATTTGGACTCCGATTTTGGTAATCTTTATATGTATAGACTCGTGGCGAGATAAGGAGTCCGTTGATGTTAAATTTTCTGATTTTCGAGAAGTGGGCCCGGGGCTCGGGTTTTGCTAATTTCGAGATTTTCGCTATTTTTCGATTGTTTTCGATTGGGTATTGTTCCATTGGTATATTGTGACGTATTCGTTGCGGTTTTGGTCAGATTCGACGCGCGAGGAGGTCGATTTGAGAGGCAAGGGCATAGCGAGCTAGGATTTTGGCCGGCTTGAGGTGAGTAATAGATGTAAATGATGTTCTGAGGGTTTGAAACCCCGTATTTGCACATCGTAGTGCTATATTAAGGTGACTTGCACGCCGGGTAGCGAGTGTGAGGTAGAGCACCGTTGGGAATTGTGACCTCGTCCGTCCCGGTAGATGAATATACTGCGTATTTGACTGAAATTCACTTATTATCATTTTAATTGAGTTGATTGCTATAATTGGGCTTCGTGCCAATTGTTTGAATCCTTTAGGGATTGTTATTGCTGGTTTCTTACCATTTTGACATATCATTGAACTCAGTCCTAGTATTTAATACTGTTTTGCAAACCCAGCTACCTTTTCTTAAACTTGAAACTTAATTAATATTTTTAAAGAAGTTTGGGCTGAATATTTCTATATTATTGTGCCCGAGGGGCTTATGTGATTTTGGACTGAGTTTGGGATCGGACTGCGCGCCGCAGCGGTATTGTTTTGATATTGATATGAGGCCGAGGGCCTAGTTGATGCCACGAGATGGCTTATTATTGCGCTTGGGCCGTAAGGGGCCCCTCCCGGAGTCTGCACACCCCTAGTGAGCGCCGTCGACGATAAATAAATGGAGCGGGCTGCACGCGGCAGCGGGTACTAGAGAGTACTGGTCTATGTGTTGCACTGCATATTTGATTGTCATTTACTTATTTATCCGTTGTGGTATTTCCATAATTGTTTTCACTGATTTACTGATTTTACACTACTAGGTTCAAGTTGCTGTATTTATAGAATTACTTTGTGCCTATTCGGGATTTCTTATTCTCAGCCTTTATTTATGTTTATTACTCACTGGGTCGGAGTACTCACATTACTCCCTGCACCTTGCGTGTAGATCCAGGTACACCTGAGGCTGCGTGAGGATTTCTCTGCCTAACATCATATCTGGGAGTTTCAAGGTAGCTGCATATGACGTCCGCAGTCCTGATCTTCCTTCTATCTTATTGCTTTAATTTCCGCATTTCTAGAGAACGATATGTAGTAGGTTGATACTCATGTATTAGAGGCTCAGACTTGTGACACCGGATTCTTCGGGCCGTGTAGTTGGTTTATATTTTGGGATTTCCGCATGTGTAACTCTATTTTCGGATTTCAGTATTATGACTTAGTAATCTATCTGTGTTAATTAATTCATGAACTGTGATTAATTGGTTAAGGCTGTTGAAATGATCGGGCTCGCCTAGCAGTGTGTTGGGCGCCATCACGACCGGGGTTGGGGTCGTGACATATGNATATATATATATATATATATATATATATATATATATAGGTTCATCGGGTTAAAAACGAAATGCACAAGTTACAATACAAAATAGTACTGTGTGTTTTAGTTTTAATAGATGAACATGGATAAATTTTTGTTTTTATTTTTAATCCAAAAATTCTTTTGGCTTCATTTTTTTCAAATTTTTTTTTTAAAAACATTGTTTATGAAATATGATTATATTTTGAGAAAAAAATTTCAAGTTCAGTTTTTGGGTGAAATTTTTTCTTCCATTTACAAAACTTCAATTTTTCTTCAAAATGCATGTCCAGATATAACTTCAACTTTCAAAAATTATTTTTTAACACAACTTCAAAAACTCATTTTTCAAGTTTCAATCAAATCTATGTCCAAACGCTAGCTGAAAGTACTTTGGAATAATAGCTTTGGAAACGAGCACTTTTGTATTTTCGTTGTTTTATCTCGAAATCAGTTGTTCCCACCTTTTCGCTGTGATATAACCAATCTCGAATACTGCTTATCTATACTATATTAAAAGCACGAAGGCCCTTAGCGAAATGTCGTTCGTCTTTTTTACCCCCTTTAAAATAGAGTTCACACTGGACAAAATAATCATTAGTTATCTCCCTAATTTTTAGAATTTTAAAAATAATTAATTTTTTTTACTATTGTAGACATCGAAATTTTAAAGGATCAATTTAAATCCTAAATTCAAGATACTACGGGACTCTTGAAATCCTAGGAGTCTATCAGGATTTCTTGGAGGTTACTCTACCCTAAACCCTAACGCACACATATATAAAGGGATACATATTCCTTTAAAGAAAGGTCTCAAAAATTTCATAAATTCTCGGGATATTCACAAAGGGATAGGCATAAAAAAATGTCATGATCAATAGGTGTTCTTTTTGATAATCAAATACTTCAAGGAGAATATCCATACGATGATTGACTTTTATGGGGATCAAATAATCCAGAGAGGTCCGTATCATCCTACGTTCGAGAATACGCTGATCCAGCCCTCGAATCACGGAGAACAATTCAAAGGAAGAATCAAGGGATAAACAGAGTTGTAACTCGTAATGTTTACCAATAAAATCACTTTATTCTTTTGTGATTGCAGTTTATTTTTCATATCTTGAAACTTTATTGCAAACAACTATCAAACATTTCCTTATTTGAACTATGTATAAACTCTAAATATTTAGGAAATTCAATCTTTCTTTCTTTTTGAATAATTTATGCCAAGTAACCAATTCGGCAAGATTAGCCTCTTCTCCTTACATATACACAAACCATACTTTTAGTTTTATATAGTTGATCAAATCTAATGTTGCGTGAATTTATACTTCCCAATCAATTAATGTGCATTGGGAGTTAATCACCAATTGTCACGACCCGGATTCTCACCCTCGGAAGTCGTGATGGCACCTACTAATGAGAGCTAGGCAAGCCAAATTTAATTACTTTTTCATTAATACCATAATCCCTGTTTAACAATTATCGGCAATAATATAAAAGCAACGAAATTAAATAATAAGCGAAAGTCCTAAATTATAGAAAAACTGAATAGAAATGCGGAAAATTCACATAAGCCTCTACCCAAGACTGGTGTCACAATACTCACGAACTACTAAGAATACTAAACACAATCGTCTGAAAGAGAACATAAACTGTTTGTCTCGAATACAATGAGATAACAGACTAAAATAAAGGATAGAGACGTCGGGCCTGCGGACGCCTGCAGGGCTACCTCGATGTCTCGCTGGACTGAAGGCCTGCTCCCACACTACTGCTACTGCTGCCCGAAACCTGGATCTGTGCAAAATAGCACAGAGTGTAGCATCAGCACAACCGACCCCATGTGCTGGTAAGTGCCTAGCCTAACCCCGGCGAAGTAGTGACGAGGCTAGACTGGACTACCACATAAACCTGTGCAATTATGTATATACAGCAGAATCGAAATACAAGGCAAGTAAAACAATGTGGGAGGGGAAGCATGCTATGGGGACATAACAGTTTCAAATATAAATGGACTAACACTAAGGAAAAGCACAACTCATACAACAAAAAAGAACAGAGATCAACAAATGCACAGCATTACCCTTCGTGCTTTTACTCTCATCCTCACGAAGCAATAATATAAACAAACGTGCACGGCATCACCCTTCGTGCTTTTACTCTCACCCTCACCAAGCAATAATATAAACAAAGTGCTTTTACTCTCATTCCTCACATATAATCAATAGAATAGGCACGTAATGACGCATCGTGCGGCACGGCATCACCCTTCGTGCTTTACACTCTTTCCTCACAAGAAACAAACAATGCACGGCATCACCCTTCGTGCTTTAACACTCTTCCTCACCCAAACAACAATCACAAACAAGGGCAAGGGAATAATAAAACAAGAATAGAAGTCCCGGCAAGGGTACACAAACAACAATTTAAAAAAAAACCGGCAAGGGTACAACATCAATAACCAACAACATCCCGGCAAGGGAATAAATCATTAACTCTTTTCTTTCTTTCACTTTCATCTCATAGTTCACATTATCACTTGAGCCAACGCTCCAAAGAGTTACTTATCTCATATACCTTCACAATTTGTATTTCAACCCGAGCCAACGCTCCACAAAGTTTCAAGATCACAATTTCTTTCACAAGGTCTTTACAACATATAGAAGTCATCAATTAAGCATGGAAGGCATACCAACAACCAAACTATTCGCAAAATAAGGACTCACGGTCATGCTAGACACCAATGTATAGATACTCGTCACCATGCCTATACATCGTACTTGACAATTAGCAAGTATCAAATAACACTCAACTCCTATTCCCTCAAGCTAGGGTCAAACCAAACACTTACCTCAACTTCCACGGCCAAATCAATCCACAACAACCACTTTCCCTCTCGAATTCGGCTCCAACTCAATCAAATCTATACAAAAATGACTTCATAATATCAATATATGCTAAACAAATCAAACCCAATGTCTAATTATAGATTTCCAAGCTTTCTTTTCAAAATTTCCAAAATCGCCCCCGGGCCCGCTTGGTCAAAACACAAGGTTCGGACCAAAATCAAATCCCCCATTCACCCACGAGCCCGAATATATAATTTGTTCTCAAATTCGACCCCAAAACGAGGTCTAAATCAAGAAGAAGTAAAAAGCCCTAACTCTACCCATTTCCCCCAATTTCTACCCTAAATTTCATGTTTTAGGCTTAGGAATTCAACAAATATTGATGGAAAATGAAGAAAACGAGTTAAGATTTACTAACCCAAGAAGTTTTGGTGAAAGGGAGCTTCAATGGACGCTTAGAAACCTTGGAGAAGAAGGAGTTCGTATGTTTTTATGAAAAATTCGCAACTACACTGTTTCTGAAAAATTAAATATTAACTGGGCAAAATTTCCCTTTCCGTTCGCGGAAAGAGAGTCGCGTTCGCGAAGGTTTGACTCAACAGACATTGCGTTCGTGATGGGGAAGGACGCGAACGCGAAGAAAAAAGGCTGAGGGGGTCCAGGATTTGGTCTACGCAAACGCGTGGACACTTACGCGAACGCGTTGAAGGGTGCCCTATAAACTACGTGAACGCGAGGCTATAGATGCGAACGCGATGAGTAAAATGGAGGCTAAGTCTTCAGAGTCAAAAGACTCTACGCGAACGCGAGTCAGTAGTGCGAACGCGATGAAGGGAAAAATCATAGCTTCGCGAACGCGAAGGAGGCGTCGCGAACGCGAAGAAGGAACTGGGTCTGCAACAGCTGAAGAATTTCTGCAACTTTCCTAAGTTTGAAACCACCCCGAAACACCTCTGAAACACTCCCGAGCCCTCGGGGCTCCTAACCAAACACACACACTAACATCAACAACATCCAACGAACTTAACCGTGCGATCAAATCGCCAAAATAACATCAAAAACAATGAATCAAACCTCAAAATCACTACTTTTTCCTCAAACTTTATAAACTTTCAAATTTAGAGTTTTAAGTCCGAAACACGTCAAACGACGTCCGTTTTCAACCGAACTTTACAGGAAGCGCTTAAACCATATATAAGACTTGTAGCGAGCGCTAGAACCAAAATGCGGGCCCGATACCATAGTCTTTTAATCAAATCTCATTTCTAATTTCCTTAATTATTTCCAAAAAACAATTTCACACAAAAATTCATTTCTCGGGCTTGGGACCTCGGAATTCGATTCCGGGCATACGCCCAAGTGCCCCATTTTCCTACGGACCCTCCGGGACCGTTAAATCATGGGTCCGGGTCCGTTTGCCCAAAATGTTGATCGAAGTCAAATTTAATCAATTAAATATCAAATTTTAGCATTTTTCTCATAGAATTCATATTTAAGCTTTCCGGCTACGTGCTCGGACTGCGCACGCAAATTGAGGCAACCCTAAATGAGGTTTTCAAGGCCTCAGAAGCACGGAATGAGTAATAAAACAAGTGATAACCCTTTGGGTCGTCACATTCTCCACCTCTAAAACAACCGTTCGTCCTCGAACGGACAAAAGAAAGAAGTACCTGAATCGGGGAAAAGATGAGGATAACGACTCCGCATGTCGGACTCGGACTCCTAAGTCGATGCCTCAGGAGGCTGACTCTCCACTGAACACGAACAGAAGGAAAATGCTTGGATCTCAACTGACGAACCTGCCGGTCCAGAATAGCTACCGGCTCCTCCTCATAGGACAAATCCTTGTCCAACTGGACAGTGCTGAAGTCTAACACGTGAGCTGGATCGCCGTGATACCTCCGAAGCATGGATACATGAAAAACTGGATGCACGGCTGATAAGCTAGGCGGCAATGCGAGTCTGTAAGCCACCTCTCCCACTTGATCAAGAATCTCAAACGGACCAATGAACTTAGGGCTAAGCTTGCCCTTCTTCCCAAATCTCATCACGCCCTTCATAGGCGACACTCGGAGAAATACCCGCTCACCAACCATGAAAGCTACATCTCGAACCTTACGATCTGCATAGCTCTTTTGCCTAGATTGAGCTGAACGAAGCTTATCCTGAATGATCTTGACCTTGTCCAAGGCCTCCTGAACTAAATCTGTACCCAACAACCGAGCCTCTCCCGGCTCAAACCATCCAATCGGGGACCGAGACCGCCTACCATATAAAGCCTCATATGGAGCCATCTGGATGCTCGACTTGTAGCTGTTGTTGTAGGCAAACTCCGCTAAAGGCAAGAACTGATCCCACGAACCTCCAAAGTCAATAACACAAGCTCGGAGCATATCCTCTAAAATCTGAATAGTCCGCTCGGACTGGCTGTCCGTCTGGGGATGAAATGATGTGCTCAACTCAACCCGTGTGCCCAACTCTAGCTGAACTGCTCTCCAGAAACGCGAGGTAAACTGCGTACCCCGGTCCGAAATGATAGATACCGGCACACCATGAAGGCGAATAATCTCCCGGATAAGATCTCAGCTAACCTCTCGGATGAATAGGAGACTGCCACAGGAATGAAATGCGCTGACTTGGTCAGCCTATCAACAATGAGCCAAACTGCATCAAACTTCTTCCGGGTCAACGGAAGTCCAGTAACGAAGTCCATAGTGATCCTCTCCCACTTCCACTCGGGAAGCTCAATCCTCTGAAATAAACCACCAGGCCTTTGATGCTCATACTTAACCTGTTGGCAATTCAAACACCGCGCCACATATGCCACAATATCCTTCTTCATTCTACGCCACCAATAATGCTGCCGCAAATCCTAATACATCTTCGCGGCGCCCGGATGAATAGAGTACCTGGAACTATGGGCCTCCTCTAAAATCAACTCTCGAAGCCCATCCACATTAGGCACACAAACTCGCCCCTGCAATCTCAAAACTCCATCCGCATCTAAGGTAACCTGCTTGGCACCTCCTCGCTGCACCGTATCTCTAAGGACACATAAATGGGGATAATCAAACTGCCGATCACAGATATGCTCCAATAATTAAGAACGAGCGACCGTGCAAGCTAATACACGGCTAGGCTCAGAAATATCCAGCCTCACAAATCGATTGGCCAAAGCCTGAACATCCAAAGCAAGCGGCCTCTGACTGACCGGAATATAAGCAAGACTGCCCATACTGGCTGACTTCCTACTCAACGCATCGGCCACCATATTGGCCTTCCCCGGATGATATAAAATGGTGACATCATAATCCTTCAACAATTCCAACCATCTCCTCTGCCTCAAAAATTCAACTCCTTTTGCTTGAACAAGTACTGAAGACTCTTGTGATCAGTGAACACCTCACACGCCACGCCATACAAATAATGCTCCAAATCTTCAATGCATGAACTATGGCTGCCAACTCTAAATCATGCACTGGATAGTTCTTCTCATGAATCTTCAACTGCCTCGAAGCATAGGCAATGACCTTGCCATCCTGCATCAACACTGCACCAAGCCCAATACGGGAAGCATCACAATAAAGTGTATAAGGCCCTGATCCTGTGGGCAAAACTAACACTGGTGCCGTA
This sequence comes from Nicotiana attenuata, assembly GCF_001879085.1. Classification (NCBI taxonomy): domain Eukaryota; kingdom Viridiplantae; phylum Streptophyta; class Magnoliopsida; order Solanales; family Solanaceae; genus Nicotiana; species Nicotiana attenuata. The sequence continues at coordinate 278,829 of NW_017671255.1, read as the reverse complement.
GTCAGAGCTGTCTTGAGCTTCTGAAAGCTCGCCTCACACTCATCCGACCATCTGAACTGGGCACCCTTCTGGGTCAATCTGGTCATCGCGGCTGCAATAGATGAAAATCCCTCCACGAACCGTCTGTAGTAGCCTGCCAACCCCAAGAAACTCCGAATCTCTGTAGCTGATGCTAGTCTAGGCCAGTTCTTGACTGCCTCTATCTTCTTTGGGTCCACCTGAATACCCTCAGCTGATACAACGTGACCCAGAAATGCAACTGAACCCAACCAGAATTCACACTTCGAGAACTTAGCATATAACTGACTATCCCTCAGAATCTGAAGAACCACTCTGAGGTGCTGCTCGTGCTCCTCCTGGTTGTGGGAGTATATAAATATATCATCAATGAACACTATCACGAATTCCCTCCCTCGGAGTCATAATGGCACCTACTATTGGGAGCTTTGGCTTGGCAAGCCAAAACTTACGACTTACTTCGTTAACAAATTACTCTTTTTAACAAAATAGCGATAATATGAAATCAGTGGAACTTTAATAATTAAGCGGAAGGTAAAAATAAAATATCTGGCCTCAACGTCTACAACAACTTCTAAAAA